>NC_134578.1:24997500-25297500 GCF_050947875.1 Dermacentor variabilis | reverse complement strand
CGATGAAATCGTCCTTGTTCTCATGGAGGAAGGAAAAATATGGGAGGGAGCATTATGTCATGCAGACAGCCTTAGCAAGTGAATGCTCCTTGAAGCCACAGTGGGGGCCCAACAAGTGACCTCTTACGCCAAGATCACGGAGCAAGAATCGATTTCCTGAGACGTTTGGTTCCGACTTGGTATATAACCTCCTTGGTTCCCAGTAGCTATGCCAGTAGTTTATTCGGTGCACGCATGCTCAGCTGCCCTGCTGTGGCTCTGCCTGCAGAGCGGAAACACTAAAACCAACTGCACACTTCAATGTGCGATCACGTGCTAAGCTGACATGTTTGGCCTCAGTCCCATTGCGATATGCTTCCTTGTATCTTTTCCCTTCCTACATGGTTCTTGTATGGTTTGTTCCAACATTTAACACGACTCCGCTTGCAGCAGCATCTCTTCTAAAGTGTTTTTAAAATTTTTTCATGATATAAAAATTGATGTGCTTCTTTATGTGTGCTGTATGGCTTAAACACCTGAACCATTTGTTTCCAGCTAAATATGATGTCATTTCAACTAACTTAAGTAAACCGCACTGAGCAAGCTATGGTGCAGAGAGTACACGCATTTCTCAGTGGAATAAGTTCTTGCGAACACTTCCGGTAACGAATAGCATTAGGGTAAATGTCATTTGATTTACCCATGTGGCACCATGCAAATGACGTTAAATCTTAAGGCATCAAGAAGTTAACGCCATTTTCTGTGCCCGTGTGGCAGGGGTATTATCCATTAATTACCCAACACACTTCCAAACATTTGTGTGCATCGTTGCTAGCATTCCTCTCATTGCCTTTAAATACACCTTAGATGAGTAGCATACTTGGAAAAACAGGTACACAAAAAAATGAAGCATTGGAAAAATTCTGCACTTCGTGGGTGCCCTCATTTTTTCGGTACTTGTCTTTTTCTAGTGCTGTGCTAACAACTAAGATAAAGTCTGTGAATAACTCATTTTGTTTATTCCACACTACTAATATGTTGATTATCAAGTGCGGTGGTGTGTTGTACATTTGCTTGTTTGACTAAATGAATGTAGGTTTCTTTTTTAAATACAAGGTCATCATTGGTGAGTTTGGATCATTTGGGGCTCGTGGCATCTGAGTACCAGGCTTGCACTTTTTGGCCACTTTCATCAAAATGAAATGATTTGAGGCCTTTTATTGCAGGTACGACAACTCAGAAGGCTTCAAAATGAACTTCGGAACTGAAAAGATACACCTAGTTAGTGTAGAGCTGCTTACGGAACTGTGCGTAACTAGTGCAAAAAGGCCTAAGCCAGACCCAGATACGCTCATTCGAGCAGCGCGCTCATAAATCTGGAACCAGATCTGGATTTAGTCGACAAAATATATGGGCCGATTTCGGAGATATGTAATCCAAGGTTAGATGAAAACTTGTCAGGCATGACAATCCCAGAAATAGTGCAATCTGAACTACAAACCACATGGTACACTAATGCGCCCAAGTAGACTTTCTTCTGTGTAAAACACTGTTGAATTGTCTTTCTCGAAAGTATAAGGACACATTAGAGATGATTTTCCTTTTTGAAAAGTGTGTACGTCGCATAATTCTGACAGTTACGTAGTGTGATACCATCTGAAATATTCAGGCTCTCCAAATGCTATTGTTACAATGCATCACGTATGAGCACACCGTTAAGGGACCGCTTTGCTGTACAAAGAGCAAGAAGACTGGACATTCCACGTGAGATGCTGTTGCCCATTCTGCGGTAGCAGCAGCCTCTAAGCAATGTAGTATATGGTTTCATCTATTTCCTGTGTGCTCGTGAATCCCTGTGACAATTTGGTAGAGCTGCGGGGTACCAGGACTGCAGTACAACGAAGCCCCGTATCGGTTGTCAAGTTGAGGTCATCATGATGACAGACGAGACCATGCCTGCGCCCACCACTATGAATGATGCCTGCACCAGCCACAACAACGTCAACGATCGTCCTTATACGTCCTAAAGACCCAGAAATGTTCTGCAGTATGGGGGAAGTTGACATCGCAGATTGAATTGCCGATTATGAACGCATCAGTGAGATCAATTGTTGGGACCCCACGCTGATGCTGGCGAACATGCTGTTTTACCTCAAAGAAATGGTAAAGGCATGGTTCAAGAACCACAAGACGCAGATTTGAAGTTGGGACACTTTCAGAGAAAAACTTAGTGCCTCGTTTGGGAAGCCCATGGGTCGAAAGACAGCCGAAACGAAAGATCTATCCATCCGTGCCCGGACATCCACTGAACCATACATATCCTACATTCAGGACGTCTTGGTTGTTTCCTGTAAAGCTGACAGTGACGTGACGAGTCGGAGAAGGTTGGTCACGTGCTGAAGGAATCGCAGGTGATGTGTTCAACCTATTGCTGTGCCAAAATTGTGCGACCATTGACGAAATTATGGAATGCCGGCATTTTGAGCAGTCCAAAAGCATGCATATTGCGAGGATATTCATTTGGCTACTAAACACTGCTCCGACGTCATCATGTGAAGACTGACAGGTCTCTCGTCTGCAGTCGTACCCGTCATCGGAACTTACACGAATTGTCCGTCGGAAAACCCCAACACCGACCACAGCAATTTGCATGTGCCGGCTGTTTCCCTGGTCCAGTCCATTGTGGGGGAGGAACTCAGCAACTTTGGTTTCGTCGTCTGCGCAGTTTCTTATTCTCAGACACCCGACTTTTGCCCTAGGTCGCCGCATCACCCAAGAACGCCGCCCCAGGAACAACGGTTCTATCGTTGCTGTTGGAATCTGGCTGAATGGTAGATGGCAGATGATCGGCCTATCATTTTACCTGCCGCCACATCGGTCACATCGCGAGCCATTGCAACAATCCTTCCACTTGACCCCTCCACTTGAGATGCCTTCCCCTACTGGTCATACTTTTGCTGACCTCCGAGGACGAAGGTCACCCAGCCCACGCCGGGGAAACTAAAGGCGGCGACCTCTCGGGGTGAGGTTGCAGGCCCGCCGCAAGACAATGAAAAGCCCCCAACACTCTCGCCGCAGAACAATGTGAAGCCGATAAACACCGACACCGAAGAAATTCTGAGCGCCGACATTGATGTTTCCGCGGATGGGCAGCCGGTGACAGTGTTAGTCGACACTGGTGCCGACTTCTCTATATTGAGTCAGGAACTCGTCCTGCGCCTGAAGATGGTAAAGACGCCATGGACGGGACCTCACATAAGGACAGCAGGCGGACAATTACTGATGCCTACTGGAAGATGTACTGCTAGAATTACCATCGGGGATTCTTCTTTCGTGGCCACTTTCATCATTCTTCCTGTGTGCTGTAAAGATTTGATTATTGGAATGGATTTCGTGAAAGAATATGGTGTCGTAATTAACATCCCGGACCACATGGTGACATTTTATAAGAGCCCTGGTTTAGTCCATTACTTATCACTGCAACGCAACTCCTTTCGTCTAGCAGAAGGTGACGTCGTCATCCCACCTCAAACATGTACCCTTTTTCCGGTAGCATGTGACGCACCACTTCATTGCGAGGGAGTTGCCGACCAAATAACCATGCTGTTGCTTACTCACTGTATCTAGGTCGTAAGAGGAATCGTAAATGCAACTGGCAGGTGCGCGAACCTGTTGCTAACCAATTTTAGCACATAGCGACAGTACCTTCCGAAGGGCACGGCTGTGGCTTATTTTGATGGTGTTGCGGATGTTCGCGGCTGCTGTTCACTACTCGAAGAAGCGCCAACGCAAGACCCAGCTCCTGCACTTGACATCAGCACTGCTTTCTTGCAGCATGAACGAGAACGGCTTTTTACACTATTGTCCAAATTCAACGACTGCTTTGCCTCGACATCCAGCGTCGGTCGGACGCCTCTAACGAAGCATAGAACAATTACAGAGGATATGGCAAGAACAATTCACCACAATCCTTATCGTGTCCTTATCAGAGAACGTGAAGCGATACAACAAGTGACAAAAATGCTGGAAGACAACGTGATCCAACCATCAACGAGTCCCTGGTCATCTCCTGTAGTTCTAGTCAAGACGACGGCAGCTTGCCTTTCTGTGTGGACTATACCGAAAACAAAATCAGGTGACAAACACAGACATGTACCAGCTTCCACGTATGGACGATTCACTCAACAGGCTTTGTCACGCACGTTACTCCTCTTCAATGGACTTAAAAAGCGGATACTGTTTGTTGTACAATTTTTAAAAATAACGACCGAGGTGTAATGGATAGAGTACTGGAATTCTGTGCTCGACAGTAGAGGTTCGATTCCAGCATCGGTCACACATTTTCTTAAAGCAGGGCGAGACAGGAACTTGCCTACCTACCGCAATGTGCCAAGAAATAGGCAAAAAATGCTTCATATTAACAACTTGACCGCCCATATGAATAAAGAATGTTTACTATATGCAAAATGTGGCCCAAGGCTTCAGCAAATGAATTAGATTACTGCAACCCCGGAAATAGTGCAGTCGCAAAATGGGGGCCAATCTGAAAGGTAGTGCAGTCAGAACTACAAACCACATGGAACACTAATGCTCCCAAGAATACCTCATTCTTCGATGTCAAACACTGTTCACTCGCCTTTCTGGTATGTATAAACAACATTAGAGATCATTTACATTTTTGAAGTGTCTACAACACACAATTGTAACAGTTTCTGAGATAATTCTGACAAGGTTATTTACTCGGTGTCCAAGGTTATTTTCTTGGTGTCAGCAGGAATATCAAACAAGGCTGCACTTTTGTGTCATTACCGAATCTGCCATAATCTAACAAAAAGTACAGTTCTGGAGTTCAATGCTCAATGTGCTGAACCATGTTAATCGAGGCACTATCATAACTGAGGGGATGTCCATACCATATAATAACTGCAGTTCAAGATTAATAGCCAGTCGCACATTGGCGGCCACCATTAATGTAACGAATTTGTGCGCTATGGATGTCCTCTAAGCCTAGTGTTGTTGAGTGTATATATTATGAGCCACCAATGCAGCGGACGAAGACGACATTGCGTAGCAGACGAGAAAGAGGACGAGCTGTGCTCTGGCCCATCATCTTCGTTGTTGTGCCACTCTGTATATTGTACAAAACCCTTTTTGATGTCTCCCAGTTACATCTTTGGTGAAAGCATGGAGTATATCTGAAGGGCTCCATGGAACTTCGCAGGGGGCATCTTTTAGGCCGTACGACAATGTCGACTGACAGGCCTGCTGGCTCAGCCTTGGCTACCACAACATTGGTAGTCCTGGCACAACTCCAAGGATGTTGTACCTTCTCAGTACTGACGCCATGGATGTTGAAGACTCGTCAACCAAATATGAGAGAGCCAGCAAGAACATTGAGTGGGACCCAACCATCATGCTGTCTAACGTTATTTACTACATGGTCCCTCTGTAGTTCTGAAGGACCCAGCTTTTATTTGGAGGGAATGGCCCATGTTTGTTTCCAAACCCACGAGGAGGAACTGTCCAGTTCCCAGACACTGATTAACCCTGTGTGCAGTGAATCTTTTCCATGCCGTCATATTTCAACTGCACCGAGGCGGTACTTTAGCCGCCAGAGGGTAATGGTATGAGCCACCAATCTTGCGGAAGAATATGCTGTACCATATAGACGAGAAAAAGGATGAGCTGTTCCTTGGCCCACGATCTTCGGTGTATTGCCACAGGCTTTTGCTGTGTAAATATTGTATATAATCCCTTTCTGATATCTCCCGGTAACACTATCAAACCATTGTGTAAGGATAAAAAATCAAATCTAATCATTGTGTTCGTGTAGATGCCACTAAAGTAAGGCTTCTGGCATATACAGACTGTATGACCGTGTTGCACAGTTAGACGGCATCCAGACAATGATGAGTATCGTGAAAAGTTTTGGGGAGGCAAACACCGGGAAATGCCTTCTTACATGGCGAATGGCTGTCGACCTCCGACACATTCAGCAACGTAAAGTGGGTCAGAACCACTGTTAAATAGCTGTGTGTCCCACTCGAGGGTTCCTAATAAAATGAAGGATACGTATTGGCAAAAGGAAACGAGAAATTAAGGAAAAACTGGATAGGTGGATGGCGGAACATCTCTCGACATTTGCCAGGGCCACTGTGCGCAACCTATTTGTGTCGAAGCTTTGGTGCACAATGCAGGTGCTGCACTACTCTCGGGTTAAGTGTAGAAGATGCATCGTGTCTTCGCCACATTCGTGTGGGTGCCTACCAGGGAGCACTGTAGTCTCACGCATTTATTTCGTAGGTTGGAGATGATGCGTATTTGACACACCTGTTCTCGTGGTAAACCATTTTCCCCCCTTTTTTAAGGTATAGCTGACCCATTTCTGCAAACTGTAATTTGGGTGAGATCCAAATGTGCATCACCCCAGTTTGTAATGGACACCAACATCATGAAAGGCCCAGTTCATGCTTACGCATAGAAGAAGTGGTAACAAGCGTGCGGCTTTGGCTGCAAGGTTTTCAAACAAATATTTGTTTAGTGATACTGAAAAGAAGCTGAATGAGAATGCACATGATCTAGTATTGCCTGCACAAACCTTAAGTCCGTATGTGCAGGGCCACTGGCAGCGCAGGCCAAGGCAGGGATGTGGTAAAACGAGTGAAAAGAAAGCAAATTAGCCCAGGAGCAAAATCTTGCCATTACATACATACGGGACCTATCTACATACTAACACACTGTCAGTAAGATCATCTTTAGAAGAACAGTTTTTTTTTCTACCGTAGGGCTCGCACTGGGTCTTATCTCTCCGAAATCAGAGACTATTGATCATGCTTGTCTTCTGTATTGGGAAGGATTTTTCGAACATGCCTCAGGACCTTGCACCGGGTCCAATGACTTAAAATTTCTTGACATTAGCAGCGAGGATGGAGTACAACACAACTTGATAATGCTGACCGGCTTGCACTGTCTATGGCAAGCCCTATGGCGGGGTTTCACTGTGACCCAGGTACACGACCTGCCCGACTGTTCTGCAAGAGCATGAAAATTTGTAGAAATGCAAAGACTGCAAGAGTGTGTACCTTGAGTGGATGTTAAGGGCAGAGTCCTGGACAATTCTCAGAAAATTTTAAACGACAATGGCGCCCCAGCTGGAGAGGGTTCAAGTTTTAAAGTGATTTGATAATGTTTGTTGCAGAATTTAAAAAGAAAGAATAATCGAGGTGTAATGGTTAGAGTATTGGAATGCTGTGCTCGACAGTAAAAGTCGATGCCAACATCGGTCACAGATTTTCTTAAATCAGGGCAAGACAGGAACCTACCTACCTACAATAATGTGCCAAGAAATAGGCAAAGAATGCTTTGTATTAACAACTCGACCGCACATACGAAAACACAATGTTTACTATATGCAAAATGCGGCCATGAGCAGGACTTCAGCAAATGAATTAGATTATTGTGGCGATCCTCCGGCGCCTCTGCTGCCGCCGGCGTTTCCCTCGGAGAGCAGGACGCGAATGGCGCGCGACATCCATATCTCGACAGCGCGTGCCCCCGGGTCCGGGTTCTTGAGCATCTCCGGGTTCACGTAGGACGCACGGCCGGCTTTGGCTCGCATGGTCCTCGTGGCAGCCGTGGAGGCCGCCAGGGCATCCAGCGTCTCTTGCAGCACCGCTGGCAGGTTCTCGGGTCGGTAGCTAGCCGCGTGGCGGCTCAGCACAGTCAGCGCTGCATCCAGGGGTTCCAGCTGCGAAGGAAAAACGGTAGCGACACCACGATTCACTCTATCAGAAGTAGACGTCACATTCAAAGGACGCATAATTTGTCGTGCATCTGGGATGAAGCTGTCTTGCACCATAGCAGAAGCAGCAAGTGTTTTGAGTGTAGCAAAGTTGGCCATCGACCCCCAATGCAACGATGTTATGTTTGCAGCGACTAATTCGATGACTCGCTGATACCAGACAATAAGTATTGTCTGTGGTAATATGAAGGTTCAATTCAATAGCGACCACTTCTCTTGCGACCCAAATGTGGCTGTGCAAGTGATGTGCAAATAGAAAATGCTTACGCCTGACACGGTGCCTTCCATCTTCACCGAGAAGCCCCCGGCCAGTGTCGGAAAAGCACCGGCGAGCCAAAGTATTCAGATAAAGTGAAGCTTTATTTGCCTATACTCAAATACGTATGGCATGTCGTCATGTGTAAGCTGTGTTGATCCCGGAGATAGTGTAATCCAAACTGCGCCAATCCTGCCATCCATATTCGAAGGTGTACGTGATTTTGTGAACCAATTCACAGAGCAGTGTGCGATGTGCTTCCTCTCATGAGTTTTAATGTTACCTGTAACGTGGGCCTATTCTGGAGCCATTGCTGGCAGTTCAGTCAAAGATGTGGGTAGGTCCATCCTTATGTAAACAGTCGCTTGTGCGTAGCATGTGAACCCATGGCCGCCGAGATCATGTGTGCTGATGCCAGTCCACGCTATCTTAGAGACCGTGGTGCGCCTACCTTCGTTCTACGTGTTTGTCGTTGGTGTTTTGCTGCGTATGTAGCACTGGGATGTTTTCCACAGCTAGGGCACCATGACTGAACACAAATAAGAGGTGTGAAGTTAGCGTGAAGGAGTTCTGAAAGTGTAATGGTGCTACATGCTCATACAGAGAAGGGCATTCTTACAGTGCTTCTCTATAAGGGACATTCACCAATGTCTCAGTTGCTTGATACAGTAACAATTGCTCATTTTGTTCAAGGAATAAATACGTTAGAGTTCACTCATTTATGTGTATTTTTCAGCAGAAGCACTCTCATCACACTCATTGCATTAATGTGTCAGCATATAACAGGAGCACATTTCACATAAACATAAGCATACTCAACTAAAAAAGCTTTGTGTCCACTGAATCCCACAGTGAACAGAATCCCTAAAATGTTTCTTTTAAGCCAAACTGCAGTTTCAAGGAAAACAGCGTTGCTTTATTGCACTATTTTCATAATTTTGTAATGTTGAACAGAGCTTTGGCAAGTGCCAATGAAAGCGCGGTGACGATCACAACACTTGAATGTAAGCAAACCAAGACTTTTGGGAAGCTACATACCATTGCAGTGTCGGAAGACTATGGCTAGTAATGCCTAAGTATGGTTGTGCATGCTGCAGAGTGACCGCTTTAAAAGTATGATTCAAGGACATCTATAGATATTCGTGGAAATCTCTAATGAGATTATTTAATAAGATATTTAATAAGGTGTATGAATGGAGAAACATAACACGAAAAATACTGAGTATGGTTGACTATTCGTCCGTTTCATTCCTGCTTCTTTTGCCTTATGGAAACTGGCAGATGCCAAGGATGGATCCAGGGTAGCCTCCTGGAGGGTGCCCTCATCAAAGGATGCAGGGAACGGGAGGGGGGGGGGGTCTTGCCGCACGCCTCATACTTTCATCCGGCATGCCATGTGGGGGGAGGTTTCTACCCTCGCCTTCACCTCCGAACATGCCAGTGGCGTATGCACATGTACTTTTGAGAGCACATACTCTATTTGGCAGGACAACAGTAGCCATGATCAGCAAAGTCCAGAAGGGTTTGCAAAGAAAGTCTTGCTTTAAAATACAAAGGCAAATGTCTTGTTCGTCATACACACCATGGTCCGGTCTCCGACGTGCGCCATGCCGTACTTGCACACCAGCTTTACGCCTAGCTCAAGTGCGGTCACCCAGGCACCGAAGCCGGTTCGGAGTTGGAAACCTCGCGAGGCACCTAGCAGCAGCAAGCTGTAGAGGGCGCCCGAACTGCCGCCCATGCTGCAGCTCACTGCGTTGGACAGCTGGCGGAACACCAAGCTCGGATGCTCTAGTGAAGGCTTTGAGTTGAGATAAGCCAGCACGCCTGTGCCATGGAAACGAGCACATGAGGCACTGTGAATGACTTCTATTTTGCAAGTTTTTTCTCATTTCATTCATAGTATAGTTGAACCTCGCCATAAGGAAGTGGCATCTTAAGTGCAGGAAGACTATAGGTGTGTGGTTTCTATATCGAAAATGTATTTCTATAGATAAAAATTATGGTGGCAGCTGCATAAGTCAACCCTCGGTGAGTTTACACGAAAAAGAATTAGCTCTTTTGAACCTGCATAATGCTTAATTTGCAATCTTTTGGACAAATAATTTTAGCCATGCACATATGTGCTTTATACTATGGCTGCTGTTTCTTGTACCTGCCGATCTTATTTCCCACGTGTCTGCGATATCATGTTCAATACCATTTTCTTTGTTCCCATATATATGTGCATTCTTTGGCCAATAGAATTTAGTTGTTAGTCGGCACTTGTGCTTGTATATCGTTCCTCTAACCACAGCAATTATATTCCCCCACTTTGGTGCTTTGCACTGCATTCACGCCATGAACTCACACCAACTCACCAAAACTGCTCTCCTAATTCACATCGGATGTAAAGATGCCTTCGTCATATTCAACATTCGTTGTAAGCAGATATTCGGTGCACGCCGAAATCGGTGATAAGTTTTGCATACACATTATATCTGATCATTTGTTATACCCATTATAGCTATATTGACGTTCAGATGTATGCCCCAGTTGTGTGTGAACATTCAATTGTGTTTGAGCCTGATCGGAATCGATCGCAGTTAGAAGTGCCCACGTGACACCGATTGTAGAGAGTTTCAGCATACTGGAGGTGGAATTAGCGCAGAAGTAACGCGAGGACATGATCTGAGCGCAATGTAGAGGTCGCTCAATAAAACACATTGTGGACCCTTCTTCAATATCTCCATTTGTGGAGACAAATTATTTTTGTAAATGCTGACCAGTTGCGGGCCAAGGAAAAAAAGAAAACACAGAGACTGCGCCGCTGGTCCATTGACCTTTCTGCTTATGTCCAGTTCAGTGTTACTCCAGCTCACTTCAGACTGCAGAGTATGAATAAACACGACTGCTTTGCTAAATGTGCTATATGATGTTCGACAGGATGTTCGAGGTTCCGTCAGTAATGGTGAATCAGTTGTTTTTCCTTCGTCTTTATGCCCGCAGCCAATAATTAACTTGTACATGTGGTCTAAGCCAGTGATTTCAATTTTTTGCCGTGGTAAAGAATTTGGCATTACTGACTCTGCGCCAAGTAGAAATTTAATTACTGTGTAATTACGAGGCGTCATTAGAAAATGCAGAGATGATCTTCATACCATGTTTGCATTCTTTCAAGAGAGTCTACAGCACCTCAGAATAATGTTTTTTTACTTTGACAAGTTCTAAGTGTGCCTGCCAACTACCGCATTTTTGTTAGGTTCATGAATTTTGCTTGTTATTTGATTTTCCAAATGATTTCCGAAAGCGGAGGTCCGGCGCAAGATTACGGATGGTGCATACAAATAGGGAATTGCGATGTAGTGCCACTGATTATATGCCCTTTGGCAGCATATAGAAGAAGAAGAAGAAGAAACTTTAGTAAAGAATAGTCCGGCAGTTCTTGATGTGGTGGCCTCAGGTGACGGCTCGAAGTTCTTGGACTCGAGCGGCATCTTTGGCTTGCCGGACGGCCCAGAGCTGGTCTGCCAGCTCTGAACTTCTGATAGCCGCCTCCCAGCGGCGGCGACGCCTACGGAGAAGGTCCCCGGCGGCTCCCGCATCCGGGGCGGCGTCGGGAAGAACGGAGCTCGAGCCTTCTCCTACTCTGGCAACAGCCGCGATTCTGGACGCGTTGCCAACTGAGCTGCTTTGATTACTGTTGTTGCCGGCACACTCCCAGAGCATGTGTCGCAGCGTTGCTCTGTGTCCACATGTTTTACACGCGTCTGTTGGATACAAACTCGGATAGCAGTGGTGTAAGATAGCGGGGCTAGGGTAGGTGTGTGTCTGGAGCAAGCGTAATGTTACGGCCTCGTTCCTGCACAGACACTGTTGGTGATGGTCCCCACGCCAGCTTCTTTTGGCAACGCAAGACACCATATGTCAGAGACGTACTTGCTTCATACTTGCTTATTCATACAAGTTCTTGAAGCAGGCGAAGTCGGCAGCAGCAGTCATCGTGTTTTAGAAACAGACTGTCTCCTCACTACTTGCCGTTTCAAGTTTGCTACTGCTTGTGTGTTGTGCTTAAAGGTAAGTTATGTTAATAATGTGTGTACCTATTCCACAAAAAAAAGGGGTGTGCTCAAGACAAACTTCTTAAACAAATGCCTGCTGCTCCCCTCACCCTGCTTAATCACAGCATATTTGCACATACAAGTTGGAAGTAAAGCATTTGTTGATGTTACATTGTAATTCATGATTGAAAGGGTGAAAAACAGCAGGGCTGGTTGCGACAACTTGTTATGCTGTCATCAACCATAACACGCTACCCATGGCCTCTGGAGATCGCTGTGCCACAGTGCTGCTGCAATCTTGGACGCTGCACACTGCCCCACATGTAAAAAGGCTACCATAAATCGGGAAGGCATACATCCACAACATGCTGTTTTGCATGCAAGCGGAAAGCACAGCCTGGGTGTGTTGCTGCCTACCGTGCGCTCCGGCAGCCAGCGTGGCGCCACAGTCCCCGTCGCCACTTTCAGAGTCCAGCTTGTCCAGCTCTTTCTCCCGGGATAGCAGGGCATCGCAGGCTGCTTGCAGGCATGCCCGCAATACTTCACGCTCAGCTGGAATTGACATACAGGGTGTTTCGGCAAATACTTCTTGACTGAAGTACAGCTACTGAGCTTCAATAACACTCCTTAGATGTAGAGTCACTTGAGAGGCAAAACACGCCTCCACTCTGAAGCGTTAACGCTGGGAACTCACGGCTGCGAATTAAAATTTAACGAAGAAATCACCGAGGAGCGTCATTGAAACATGCCAACCATGAATCGGAGGTTTAATTATTTCAACAAGCGCAACTTCTCACCAGTGTTCAGCACATAGACCTGGTCTTCGGCCAAGATTTGCCTGTCGTCGTGGTGGTGCTTGGGTGCCAGGGGCTCTAGCTCGGTCGGTGTGGAACGAGGTACCGACGTGCAGTACGGTTTTGTCCAGGCCGGGGCATTCGTGGGCGCATCTGTGCATGCACGTGAAGCAGAGCCCGATTCTCCATTTCAATTGTGTGTGCAGCAAGGCACTCCACCATGTGCTACCATATGACAGTGCATTGTGGTAGAGGACTGAAGGGGGGGGGGGGGAGCGATGAGCGGGTGGGTGAAAATATCAGAGCGATACAGTTGCCCCCTTTAGGGTAGGGCCGCCCCAGCAGTTGTGCACCTAAATGGCAAGGTTATCAATTGGAACTAACTGGCAGTATGCGCTGACATTATATTAGAGAGGTGGCACAAGCTGATAATAGTTGTTGATCCTTTGCATCCCATGAGAACGTTATCTTATGTTCCCTCTAAATGCACGAAACAGTTGGATGTCTCTTAAAGCATGTGAGTGTCCCGTATTTTGCCCTCGAAATTAAAATATGGCATGTAAGAAAGATCACTTTTTTTATCCACCCGGGTTTATAGCACAAAGGTACAAAGGAAACCTCATAACAGAGTTCACTGGAAAGAAATCTTTGCAGTGCTTAAGAAATTTCTCCTTGTTCGGAGATTTCAAACGGGAATAACACCTTTCTGGGATGTTCATGTCGCTTCGTGCTAATCATAAGTGGATGGCTATTTTGCCCTTGCATAAAACTTCGTCCACCTCGCACGTTTCACCAGAGCTGATTTTTCATAAATGGCACATACCTACGTAGCATGTAAAGGCCTGTGATGTTGCACATATATATACTTATGGAGGCAGCTGGTGCTGCTGGTTAACAAAAAGGTTAAGGATGCACTGTCAGTCCTTTCGAAAGCACGTGTGAAAATGTAAGTGAAATATATGGACATGTTTTTCTCTGAGAGTTACAAAATACACACACCGAGATAGCGGAGCACCTCCTCGTCAACCTTCAACAGGCAGACCGATATGCCAGCGCTTTCCAGTGATGTCATGTAGAGACCCGTGTAAGCGCGCACCACGTGGACACCAAGGTGCTCTGTACCGTGGCATGGAGAGAGAGAGAGAGAGAGCAACAAAGATATAGCCAAAATTTGCTTCAAGCAAAACTAAAGCGTTCAATACCTAATTTTCATTTTTTTGCAAGGGAGAAAATATATTATTAGGCAAAATAATGAAAGGGACACTGAAGGCAAATGTTAAGTCAAGTGGATAGAGGAGCGCTCTAGAGTCTCTAAGGTGTCATTATTACTACGAATAGAGCCTTAGTAATGGAAAAATTGAGTTAAATGCCGGATGCGATTGGGAGACTCCACTGGGACATTCAGGTACTTGCCTGATGACGAAAGCACTTCTCGGTTAAATTGTCGATAGTAGAAAACCTCTCATTGCAAAAGAACATTATTGTATTGTATTATAAAACAAAATAAAATGTACTTGTCCAGTTCTATCTTACCTTATGAAAAAATAAATAATTGAAATTACCCTTGACAACAATGCGGGCGGTCAAAAGGTTTTGTTTTCACTTGACTCCGCACCGCCGGCACTTTCGCGTTTCAGTAGTTTTGTTGTCACATAGTGCTGCACTGATTTTGCTGGCTCGCGAAACTTGCACAAACTGCAAGTAGCAGACAATTCAACTTTCATGTGATGTCGCAGGCTGCCCGAACGGTCTACGCCACTTTACCAAAAAGCAGCTGCAGCGGCGAATGGCTCGGTGCCGCCATCTGTCGGGCGCCGTTTTAGTTACAGACATCAGCAAAGGGTGGTGATGGCGTATGTAACGTCACCACTTACCTGGTGGGTGGCTGGAGATTTGAAATTCGAAAAAAGTATTCGGACCCTTCAGATGCAATTTTCTCGTAAACTAAGTATTTTCTTGGCGCAAAACAAGCATTGCAATGTTTCTGGAATGCTATTTAAGAAGTCCACATCGACTTAGTGTTTGCTTTAGTGTGCCTTTAAGGCTAAACTCCCATTTCAAAATTCTGCGCCACAACAAGAGCATCTAATACGCCAACGTGATGCCATGAATTTCAGACCAAGGTGTGCCCCAGCCAGGGCCAGGCATGCCTCATTCGAAATGTTTGGCTGCTCATTCGCCATTTCACCTTATGCATTTCGTGTATATTTTTTCCCTGTTTAGTTAACTATCCTTTATGGGGAAGGCATTGTAAACTGACCAACATATGCGATGACCTCCTTGGCAAGGATGTTCATCTCCATCGTAGTGAGGCCGCCAAGGTTGTTCAGCATCAGCGCCACAGTCTCGCCTGCATCACGGCACGGAAAGTAGAATCGATGCAGCGACAAAGTGGAAGAGAATGACAAGACTGTCCATTAGCCAATAATTTTTATTTCAGCATTGGGGACACTGTTATCTGTTAGATGCTACATGTTTTAGTTTGTGTCCATACTTTTACCTGTGGAATGTATCGAAACAACGGAGACAGATGAGAGCAGCTAGATGTTTCCCGCTCTAGTCGAAAAAACCACTATACTGGTCCATATATTTGTTGCTTCCAATACACACACCACTGTGTTATCAGCTACTTGCACATAACTTGTAACTGGAATAATAATAATAATTTCTTTATTTATGTCCCATAAAAATACATGACACGGGAGACCTGCAGTAAAAGCTGTCATGAATGACAGCTTGACAGAGCCATAGGCCTCCATACACGGGGCAGTTACATAACGACAAAAAAGGCATATAATATATGGTCACATTTGAAATTGCACATTCCGAGTGTACAATGTAATGTACACAAGTTGTGATGGAATAAGGCAAGATGGAAATACAAATTACAAGTTCACTTATATAATAAAACAACACATTCAACGATGGAGGAGTCACAAAAGAAACAACATAAATGCAGTTTTACTTATCTGCAAGAAATAACAGTAATACATATACAATGATGGTAAAGAGAAACAAAACAGATATAAAGCACACATCGTAAATTGAAAGAAGGGAAGACGGAACCATTCCCTCACCATGTACATTGTTAGGGATAACGGGGTAAAGAAAAACTTGGTTTGCAGAAACAAGAAGTTAAGAAAGTAACAGCCTAGAATTTGTTAAAGTGCTGTCGAAGTTCTTTGAATGTTATATCTTCAAGTTTAACATGTCCATTATTTAATCTATTAAGTAACCTGGGTAATTTGTTCTGTAGTGTATGTAGACCATGCATTGTTTTATAAGTTCTCACTTTCCAGGGCGTAGTGTTACATGTCAGGCGGGCAGAAGTGTTTTCCTGTAGGTTAACTAAACGTCGTAAAAAGGAGCTATTATTTACTTTTTCATTTTAAATGCTTTGCCTAAGATGTAGTCAAACAATTTGGCAACTGGGATTATCTTGTACTTGTCAAAAAGATGCTGTGTGTGAGAGTAATAGGGCAAGCCCTCAACAATTCTAAGGAACCTTTTCTACAACCTATGAAGCCTGTCTAAGTTTCCCTGTGTTGTGTCGAACCATATTAGATGGCAGTAGGTTATTCTGCTGGAAAACAATGAATTATAGATTAACATCATAGTTTGCGGTGGAAGTATATGGCAAATTCTGTACGTTAAACCTATTACTTGTGCAAGTTTATTTGCCACGCTATCCACATGAGCATCCCATGACATATGTTCATGAAAAGTGACACCTAATGTTTTAATACTGGAGGTAATCTCAATAGGTGTTGCATTTATTGAGATAACTTTGCTGATTGATATGTTTGTTTTTAGCTCGAAATATTACAGCTTTTGTTTTATTCTCATTCATCAGGAGGCTATTCCTACGTGTCCATTCATCTGATTTTGCTAATGTGAAATTAGTGTTGTCGACAAGGTAGATTTGATAGATAGATTATGCTCTCAATGATAGAGTTATGCTCTCAAGATAAGTTACCCTAGTATCGACTATCCCGTAAATGGTAGTACATGTACAGGTGCGGCCACTGTTAGTGGGAACATAGAGCCCATGCGTTGCCCATGAAACATAGAGCTTCGCAGGGTGCCCCACCAGCGACGTTTCATGAAGTCTTGCGGCACAGGCGCAATAAAAGCGATTGGTGAAAAGCCTGGGGAGGCATCTATTATGGTGAGTCGTCTGACAAGAGTTCACGAGGTGCCGGTGCTGGCACGGGCTCTCCTGTTCCTGTTAGCAGTGGCCGCGCCTGTCCGTATTTACAGCCGGGTCTTGTACATAAGCAGGCAGCACACTTGACAGTGAGGATCTAGAAACATGAAACATTTAATACGTGCCAATACAAATATGATGAAGCAGCTTCTGCTGACGTAGCACTGCAGCATAGAACAAAATAGTCAGCTGCTAGTAACAAGTAAAGGTAACTTGCTCTTTGTTGGAGTTCATGCTCTTGTGATTTGATCACTAGTGAACCATGAACTGTTTATTAAGTAGATATTTTTTTGATCGCATGTGACAGCATCCCACATTTCCAGGTGCATTTATGAAACAAGTGGACGTTACTGGCACGACAAATCTGTATGTCCAGGTATACCTGATTAAAAGATTTCCTAATTAACTACTGAACTACTGTATTCAGATTAGGGCACATGCTGTAATCACAAAATTGAAGCCGAGCGCAGTTCAGTGAAGTCATTATAGCTTCAGAAATCATAGGTTCAACAACACTTTCAAGATATCCTCCTTTAAAATGCGCTACAAAATAAAAATTTGGAGGACGCTTAAGCTTTGCCTTTAAAGGGCCCCTGAAATGGTTCGGACAAATTTTGAAGACGCATAGGGTACAGCTAAAGTTGATCATTCGCACCACAATTTGTGTGAAGTGTCTCATATTAAGAGCGCTACGGATGATTACAAGTTACCCTCTTGCATAGCCATGTATTTTGTCCTCAACTCGTTCGCCGTGCGATCGCGGCTAAGCTCTGTCTTCATTGGCTCTGCATCATGATGGCACGTTGAGTCGTCTGCTTCCGGTTCTCTAGGAGTGAGCGCGTGAAACCTCTCTAACCTCCCCGGCAGCTGCTTGGCAGCCAATCCCAAGTGAGAGCGATCGAAGCAGCGTGCTTTGCAAGCATTCTGTTGCTGCGGCAAACGTGTCTGGTATTCCGGTAACCATAGGTAAGCTGGGCATTTCGACGGATGGGTGGAGGCACAAACTCAAGCTGATGAAGCAACTTTAGCGTAGATGTACGTGAGTGGCCTGATCGGTCCGCACGGTCCAGCTGACTGTTGGTGCAGAGCTTAAAAGCTTTAGCTCTTACATGTAAAATGAGCATTCGTTTTTCTCGTCAACCACTGAACTAAATTTGACGAGGTTTGTTACATTTAAAAGGAAAACTTAAAATCTAGTGATTGTTGGTCTTGAATTTTTTATTTATATTGTCAATTTTTTATAAAAAATTAGCGAAAATCGAAAATTTTCAGAAAACGTAACTATGAAGCTTACAACCGTATAACTCAGCAATGAAAAATGATAACACAATTCTTTGAATTGCACCTAATAGTAAATCTAAAGCAGACACAATTGATATGGTGCACATGAATCTCAAAAAATTCAGTAATATGGAAATACAGCTTTTGCAGAACCCTTGTACACGACGTAACAAATTCACGTAAGACATAAAATGACATATCAAATTTGTCCGCTTTCAATGATCTAATGGACGCCGTTTACAAAACCGCGATATCGGTTCTTTGTGCAGAGCTATTAATTTGCGAACTTCGTGCTATATTTTGCAAGCTTTCGAATATTTGAAAATTTTTGTAACGAAATTCAGGCCCTAAATCGAAATTCCGCTTCCAACTAGAATTTAACCTTCTCTCTCAAATGCAAGAAATTTCATCAAAATCAGTCCAGGGATTGTCTCAGAAAAACGTTTTTGCGTTTTACATGTATTTGAATAGTTCACATCGGAGTTGGGCCCGAGCTAAAGCTGCCTCTTAACCAGCCAAACAAATAGCTAATATTGCTCTAACCAAGTGTAAAATATTTTAAACATTTACAAAAATAGCATGTTAACGATTACATTCCTGCGGAAATATTACACGAGCAGCAAAGGATACACTTCGTTACTTCTATTATGTTTGGTTGAGCTTTGTGCCACCAGGTGGCTGCACCGTGCAGATCACGTTGGCGCTTCTGTTCATCCCCTAAAACGGCACGGTCAAGCGGCCAGGTCGTGTGCCCTCGGTTGCATTTACCAGAATACCGGACTCGCGAAACGCTATTGTGGTAGTAATCCTCCGGTGTAAAGTGGCGGCCGCAAACGCTCAAATCCTGGCGCCGATCGGATGCTGATAGTCCGACGCGCTGCAGCCACTCCGCTCGTCTGCTGCCTTGCAGACGGACATCATCATCATCAGCCTGTTTTACGTCCACGGCAGGATGAAGGCCTCTCCCTGCGATCTCCAATTACCCCTCTCTTGCGCCAACCGATTCCAACTAGCGCCCGCGAATTTCCTAATTTCATCGCTCCACCTTGTCTTCTGCCATCCTCGACTGCGTTATCAGCTAGCTAGATTCAATGTTGCTGAAGTTTATGCTCTGTCTTGCCGACTCACCGAAATGCAGCCAAAGGTACGGATCTTGTCAGTCAACGAGGAAAGGAAAAAGGCTCGTGCTCTGTCCCCTTACATGGTCTCACGCACGGTAAGACTAACGGCGGACAGTGGACAAGTCCTGGTTCGCGCGCGTAATTGGCTAAAGCGATCCATAGCTTCGAGTGCATTTCACGGGAATTGGTAAGGCTATATATCCTGTAGAAAAGACGCATACCTCTCTTGATGTGCAACGAATTCTTGGACTTCTCGTTGCGCAGGTGGTTGATCATGAGCTTGGCAGTTTCTCCAGCGGAAAATATCTGCGAGTGCAAAGAGAGTTATTTAGGACATTTTATTGTTACCGTTTCCGCTGCTGTTAAACGGCGACCACTACGGAACGTACCCCAGCCCATTCTTATTCTTCTGATTATTTCAGTTTCAGTCTCTATTTCAGAATGGGCTGGGGTGCGTTTGGCAGGCATTCTCAGATCATGAACAGCAGATTGCCATTATCCCTCAAGAGAAAAGTTTATAACAGCTGTGTCTTACCAGTACTCACGTACGGGGCAGAAACCTGGAGGCTTACGAAAAGGGTTCTACTTAAATTGAGGACGACACAACGAGCTATGGAAAGAAGAATGATAGGTGTAACGTTAAGGGATAAGAAAAGAGCAGGTTGGGTGAGGGAACAAACGCGAGTTAATGATGTCTTAGTTGAAATCAAGAAAAAGAAATGGGGGGGGGGGGGGGCATGGGCAGGACACGTAATGAGGAGGGAAGATAACCGATGGTCATAAAGAGTTACGGAATGGATTCCAAGGGAAGGGAAGCGTAGCAGAGGGCGGCAGAAAGTCAGGTGGGCGGATGAGATTAAGAAGTTTGCAGGGACAACATGGCCACAATTAGTACATGACCGGGGTTGTTGGAGAAGTATGGGAGAGGCCTTTGCCCTGCAGTGGGCGTAACCAGGCTGATGATGATGATGACTACGGAACGTAACCCAGGCGCATTTACGGCATCGTCCCACCCGCCATGTCGGCGCCGCGCATTAAACTCGAGGTCGAAATGTGCTTGCGTGTTTCTACGGTCATTTACATACACGTTCATTGAAAAACAAAACCAAAGGGCTCTGGTAATATGACCTCCTGTCGACGCCAAGAAACGCTATGCATCGAAAATACGTCAAATATGTGGCCGTAGTAATTGTCGTTATAACCCGCTCTGGCTAAATCCACCTGCGCATGCACGGCGTGATAGCTACCAGGCTTGCTTCATAATCGTGGTTTTAGTTCGTAGAACCTCATAAGCTCATAAAATTTTGAATGAACTGATAGTTACCATGTAGCCAGAAATCAATTTGCTGAAACGGTAAGGGCAACGTACGGCAACGCGTCCCAAAAGGCTTCACTATATACATCATTTAAGCAGATCACTACCATCCCTGCCGGGTGGCAAGTGCGCGTGACTTTACAGGTGTGAATATAGATACTGATATGCAAATAAATATTCCAGTAGTACGAGTGGGCACGCAACTTGCAAACGCGTGCTCCACGTAGTCCTCGTTCTTAAAGAAGTGGTCACGTGGTGCTTTTTTATGTTGGCAAGGACAATAATGAAATTGTAATCTGTTCCATTTCACATAGGTCTACCATGCACGCCCTGCAGCTGCATGATCAAGTGGTACCCGAATGTAAGAGCGACGGGGGGGGGGGGGGGGGGGCTTTAAAGTCTTCTAGCTCGTATATCTACAAGCACCGGTGGTATTACGCAAGTTAACTGCTCAAGCTCCGTGAAGAGCTTTCGCCTTTTATTGTAGCACTCTAGCTGGTTGTGTGAGATAGCACGAATCGCCCTGCCTCGACATGGTGATGTGTCGTGTCCACAAGGCACGAAACAATTTGCGTCAGAAAGGCACGTATGACTTTACATCAACGTCAAATGTTAAGAAGTTCCACGGCCCAATGTTCAACGGGGAAACTAAATGGCAGAGATTCGCAACCACAATATTTAGACAAATGCATGTACAGAGCTAATTCGTTCACTTTTATACAGCAAAAAAAAAATGACCACCCTTCCACTACTGTGAAGATGGGCGCAAGCGAAGCTCAGGGTCCGCGGCTACTCGTTGTCGTAACGCCTCGGCTTCGCGCTCCCTCACGGCGAGGTCGGCACGTCGACGACGAGCTCTTCCTCGAGCGAGTTCCCGGCGGCGTTCATGAAAAGTCGCCTCTTCTTCGGCCGAACGCGCGGCCCGCTCCCGCCGTCGTTCCTTCGACGCAGCCTGCTCTTCGGCAGAACGAACCAAACGCGGTTTCCACATCTGCCCGGATTGGCGGGAAACGGTGGGCGCGAGGCCATCTAACACGCGGAGGAGGCGTCCCCTCCTCCTCTGGAAGGGAGGGGACGCCTGAGATTGGCTTGCGCCTTGCGCTGCGTCTACTTCATGCATATAAAACCTCATGCATATAAAACCTAGACAAAGATGTATAGATAAATTAGAAGCAGTACAAAGGAAAGCAATTAGATCTGTGTACAACAAGTATCGACGCCGTGATTCGCCTTCTGAACTCCTTGCGAGTCACAATTAACAAACGTGCAAAGCTTCTACGCCTCAAGTTCATATTCCAGTTCTTAAATAATGAAGTAAACGGAAATAGCCGACGACTCCTATCATCCTCAGACACCAGGCCCACTAGAACACGTCGTTGGTAGTAGTTCAACTGATATGTTTTTCTCAAGACTACCCAATTATATTTCTCTACTGCCTTAGCTTGAAAAATTATATGTATCGGTGTTTTCCATGTCAGTAATAGTTCGTGGCAAGTTTTCTTTCTTTTAAATATGTTTATAGTGCTATTAATACCTTTGTGTATACGAATTACATACATTGACATCACTTGCAGGAAAGTGTCTGTACTGCCCTTTATTCTTTGTCCACAATACTTGGAATTGCTATTAACAGAAACTGTTAACCATGTTTATACCCCTTTCACAGTTGTATTTGTGTCCAAACCCTGCTACAGCCTTATATATAAAGCTAGCAGTATGTATTAAATAAATAAATAAATACTTAAGGGCCTGCTTATGAAAAACCGACAGTGGTTGAATTGGTTAGCGTGCTGATCTCGCAACCGCGGAGGTCGGTGGTTGGAATCCGCAGCCCGACAAGGAATTTTTACTTTCGCGCGGCTTGGGTTTTTTTTTTTTTTTCGTACGGCAATACCAACGCCGGCACGAGCGAGGCAATTCAAGCTTCGCTTGAAAAACCACACGTCTGAATTACGAAGTAGAGGCAAATAATAGGATAAAAAGTAACAATAAAGCAAAATCTACAGCAGGTGGGCGTTGCTCTCGACTAACGAATTGCGTGTATAACGAATTCAAGGAAAAGATTATCAACAATTTGGTAAAATGAAACGCTGTGTACAACACCGATGGGTCAGCGAATTCTCTTTGGCTGTGTTTACCTGTATGTAACATGCATAAAAGGCTAATACCCCCCGCTAATGCATGTGACAATCGACTGTTATCGACGTCAGACAGTGTAGCTGGACGAACATGTCTGGCTTAATCCAGTATCGGAGTCGTACTTTCTCGCATGCCCAATTTTGAGGAATGGTCGTGAGAAAATTTTTTTCTGTGTCAAGGAAGAAAAATGTCTGCCATAAAAAAAAATAGCCGTAACGTGATGAAGTTCGGGAAAATGGACTTACGGGAACTCGCAGGGCCCCGGCCTCCCCATGGACACCTGAAACAGCGAGGTAAAAGAAAAACAGCTTTTATAAAAGAAAACATATATGCATACATATCTCGAATTTCACCGCGTTTCCTTTCTGACTATCGAGATATCTCACAGGACTGCGGTAAGACCTAGACCCGGAAGTTTGATTTGCCGTGTTTGACTTTACAAAGATAGTGGGACTTCGGCCTGGAATCATAATTAAGGCATGTATACGGGCCTGTGTCATCAATTCTGCCGCCTTCAGTTCCCCGCACCCGCGCAAGCCTTCAAAACGCGTCTCAGATTTAACGGTGCAACTGTACTAATGGATAACTCAACTTTCTGTGGCAGCGAAGGAAAAACTATGAAGGCAAAGCGCGCTTCTGAAAGAAGTCCCACATTTTCAGCCGCGTTAGTTCAAGCTGGGGAAGAGATAACGTAAACGCTTTATCTACAGCAGCAAAATCAGACAAACACCACTCATCGATTGTCCAATTTGACGTATATATCTGGTATTTTCTTTTTGCGTCGGGGCAATTGTGAAATTATAGCACGTGGAAACTACGCCGAATCCAGTATCTGATCCAGCAAACCAAAAGCGCTAACAAACGCTGCCGCACTACTTGGCGCAGTGACATGCACGTGTGCAGAAGCTTCGCGCCCGTAACTTTCCCTTCATTGCCACCGAAAGCTGTCCACGAGTTTAGCGGGAACGCGCCGCCATATTGGTTAGGGCAAGTTGCATCCGTGGGACGGCGTGGTCACGGATTTTCGCCTACTGTCAATTATCAAGAAATGCGTATTTATATCTGAACTTGATTAACTTTTCTTTTACATATTGCATACACTATACGGCAAATGTGTACGCCGGGAGCACAAAGGCGATTGTTATGCGCATATTTATCATATATGGCAAAATTAGGCAGCAGAGACCATTCGTGCACATCCGAGTTACCTGCCTTATAGTTACGGCTTCGGTATTCGAACCCGTAACACAGATTCTAGTGGGGACGCGTTCAGACGAAGACGCAATGCAAAAAAAAAATATAGAAAAGCGCCCCCCTCAAACGAGTTAATTCACAGCGCACTTTAAAGGCTACGAGGCGATGAAAAACTAATTAAGGGCCTCCGCATCATGGCTACTTCTTGCGGAAACGTGGTCTCTATAGGGCACAGCCGTGGCTCTCAAGAAAGGCGCCGAGACCGCAAACAGCCAAGGTTTACCCTTCCTAGGGCGAAGCATAGACCAATCGTGGTCGCTGGGAGTTACTAGAGCATAGAGTAACTAGAGTAATAACATAGTATACTGGAGTAACTCTAGGGGTTACAAGCTCGCGCCGCAGTTCTCGGGCCGTCCCGGCGCCACGGTGAGTAGCTTATACTGCAGCTGGCGGCTCCCCACTGCTGCATACGCAGCTAAACATAGCTGCACTTGCAGCTTTAAGGCGTTTAAGGGACCCTAAAGAGCTACGCCGAAATCAGTTTAGTGTGGCGAAGTATTATAATAAATCTATTTTTATTTGATTGGGCGGACAAAGGTTAATTACAAGCGCAGGAGCATACTGTAAATTTTATTTTCCTTCTTGAATTTCGCGAGCTAACAGCAGCGCCGGTACGTCAATGTGACGTCACGAATTGAGAAGTAGTTTTTTTTTTTTGCGTGTTTGGGCCGTTTCAGTGCGCAGCCTCGGGCCTACTCAACACTCTATGTAGGTTCAGTCAATGGTTCGTTGAGATGCAATCTTATCCATCTTTTTTTTATAGACAGAATAACAATTAGTCCTGCGCCGCGGATCTCCAAATCCACGACGTCGCAAAATCTATTGGTGAAACTGTAGTGTGCAGCGTCCTTACTCGTCTATCGTTTTCGGCCTTTCTTACAAAGCCTCTGGCGCAGCACGATTGGCATTATTGGTCGTCTCAGAAGTGTAATTTGCGAACACAGCTCAACTTCCTTTTTGAGAAGCTTCCCGTACGCGGATATGCAGTCCAATAATTCTGTATCTTCTCTATTCTATATCTGATTCGGCAGTGGTGGCGGCCGCACGAGCAGTTCCTTTATCGTGTTACAGGCACACTGAACAAGTCGTTGCGCCTGTTCTTTCACGCCGGAGCGGACGATTGCCGGTTTCTTTGGCGCGTGATAGTCGCCTATAGGCAAGCAGGGCCATCATCAGTGGACTACCAGTTGCCCACTACTACGTGCATCAGAGAGTTAGATTAGGGGACGCGAGTGGCTTGCGTACGAAAGAACCAGGGGCAACGGTATACTGCGCATGCGCAGACACCTACGTATGCGTCTGCGCATTACCGTAGCCCCTAGTTCTTGCTTACGCAAGCCGCTTGCGTCCCCTAATCTAAAACTCTCTATCGACTGATACCGTGTCTTATTGACATGACACGGAATACAACACTCCTGCCCTGACGTCACTGCTGTTCACGTGCTCGCGGCTGCACTTATTGGCGGCGAGGAGTTACGGAGTCGCCATCTATCGGAAGCGCTTCGCTGGCGTAGTATGAGGGATCACGCGGCGCGCTCCTCATAGGTTTTGCTGTCAGCGCTTACTTAAAACACCACGCGCGAGCTCTCCCGGACATTTCTGTAAGTACTTTCGAAACGAGAGAAGTTGCTTACTGTCTAAATAATAACCTTGGGCAAACTGAAAGCACACAATCGTTTACAGCCGCTATCTCTTTACCGAAAACGTACAGTGAACGCCACTGCGCGCGGTCGCCGCGATGGAGTCTCCCGAACCGGCTTCTTGCGTGAAAGGTAGGTAAAGGCTGAGAGCAAACTATGTGAAATATGTTCTTATAGTGTTTGTATAACTAAATGGAGCGTAATAGAAAGAAGCCTCAATGCAGCGATCGCGCAGATTCGCAGCGACTGACTGCACGTCTGCATGCTTGTCCGCGCACTGTTTCGCTTTCTCCGCGCGCGCGTTCTCGCACCGTGCCATGAGCTTTAGGCCGCAGAATATGAGCATTTGACAGTATACAAGCAACCATTGTTGCGTGGGAGCTATCAGAGCTGTACAAAAATAATTTCATTGTAGAGACTTCGACGCCTACAGGGACTATGATGTGCCGTCGCGACGATTCAATCTTTTTTTCTTCTAAATTCTTTGACCTTTCAATATTATTTCTCGAGTTGTGTCGCACTGTATGTTTATCGGTGTTCTCAGCGTGCAATTTCCCGCTGCTCCTTTTTTTGTAATCCAGTGCATTAATTCTTAACACAAATATAACCATATGCCATGCTTTCTTAAAATGTGCTTCTTACCGCTGCCTTTCCACTCCACTGAACTTGCCAGTATCTATAGCATCGAAAAGTTGATAGACCAAACCGTCATTACATTAGTCGTGCAGCAGACTCGGGCGAGCGTCTTCAGAACATCGCAGACCGGGCGCCGTAGCAGAAATTTTCCTCGTGTCTGTGCTTGCTGCATACCCGAGTTGTAGCCGATGACTGTTTGCCGGTTTTATGTTTCGCGAGCCAAGCTTCACGCAGCTTCTTGTCCTGCGGCTACGTGTGAATAAGGCTGACACCGGCCTCCGTTACGTGCGTCCGGCCTTGCGGCACCGAGCAGTAGCCTACCATGTTGCGCGCCTTCAAAGGCAGCCACTACCTATTGTAGTGCTTTCAAGCGTTGTAAAGGAGACACTCGAAACTGGAAAATTTCGCCACTAAATGAGTACCGCAGCGTACGAGGGAATCCAAACTCGTTTTCAGCTCGCTTCGGCGCTCCCGAAGCAGCCGACGCGGCCGCTATGTCCACGTGATCCCTCCTAGTACGTCACGCCGACGGTGGCGCCAGCTTTTCCAGTGGTGGAGCTCGAGGCCAATACAAACTGGCGCGCTTAACCGAGGCGACAGCACAGAACACCTATACAAACTTAGAGAAGGGAAACTGTACCTTCCACAGTGCTACGGAAATAAGCGTAGCGGTGGCGTCATGAACTAAAGTATGTGACCACGGGTGGCGCTGTACAACAGGAAACGGAAACGGGGTTTTGCACAGTATGGTCGCTTTACCTACTGGGTTCTGGCTGATGCGCATCGATCGTGCTCCCGCCAGTTAGGTTGCTGTGTGGCAAACGTAGCGCCTACATATGTATGTAGGCGCTACGCTTGCCACACAGCAATCAAACTGGCGGGAGCACGATCAAGGCGCAGCAGAATATATGTAGCGCTGAGTCATATCGAGTTAAGGCACACTCTGAACTGACTTTTAAGGGCATCCCGAGCGGTTTTTCGTTTATTACGCCGCCGTTACCCCGAGTTGTGCCGCCGCGCTCGAGCTGTTGCATTTCGTGTAGGGCTACTGACAGAGTGCGGTTTCCAGGTGGCACGATGGCCTCGACTGGAATAAACGCACACACCAAAGATTGAGTAAGCTTGAAAATATTTTATTTGCATTTTACAAGTACAACAAAAAGCACACGTCTACTGATCCACACAAACGCGGTTACATAGTCCAGAACATAGTCAAGAAATGGCTCATTAATAAGGGTAGCACAGACGCACAAGAAAGAAGACCTAAGCTACAAAACGTACAGTCGGCTGCTAAACATAACTTCCCTGTCACCGCGTGTCACTTTTATACAGCATCTTTAGAGCACTACCAGGCCGGGTAATTTGGCGAAAAGAACGCAACAGCTTACGGCCGTCAGCTGCCTCTTCCTTACGGGTGTCATAATTATCCTAATCTCCGCATCAACGTCGTGCAAGTCCGCATACAGGTATCTGTATCTGAACCACATGTGCCAGCTTAATACATGTGTAGTGAAATTATGATAACCACTGCGTCTTATCAAACGTATTGGTTTTGCAAATGCGCATTACAGCTGACGGAACGACATACTGTAAGTGAAGCACAAGAGAACAAGGACAAAAGGAGGATGCAACACTTGAAGAAGTGAAGAATTAGTAGGCGTACAGCAAACAAGCGATGACGGAGAACACACAATGATGCATCGGGTGTTCTGCGACACCGGTTTGCGTACTTACGGTGTTATGGAGATCAACGGCATAAAAACATACCTTCAAGCGTATTCCGTCAACCTCCGCCGCATTCATTATGATAATGAACGCCTAAACAAAATGAGGCACTATTTTTTGCCAAGAGTAGACCTCTTTACAGCAAGTCTGTGTAATGACTCGCAGACGAAACCAGCATGCTTTCGAAAATGTTTTACCGCCGTAGTATTCGAACGCCAACGGCCAGGAAACACATCGATACCAATAGGCTGTCGGCTGTCGGTGGTTAATCAAGTACAAAAACCTTGACGCTATGACTAAAAAGCAGCTTCAACAATCAAATTAAAAAAACATCAACTGCCTATTTGCCTGAGGTAAAAAAACATCCTTAGACACCTCGATTGTTCATGTCAATGGTTTGTGTAAATTAAAAAAATCAGCATGTTCAGCGCCCCTAGCAGAGAAAGCACCAATTAAAGTATTCGACCAAATTACAGAAGCTCCACTTGCGCGCTTACGCTGAAACGCGCCTCGATTGATTTTTCGCCCTCTGTGGCCATTTGTTGAACTTGAGAGTGTGCGGGGCCTGGCGACAGTCGGAAGCCGTGGCCGCGGCACGAGCAGTTCCTGATCCGCTTTTCGTCGTGATACAGGTTAGAAATCTCCCTGCCTTTGCCTGACGGGGTTGCTGAAACTATTGGGGTTTTACGTGCCAAAAACCACGATCTGATTATGAGGCACACGCCGTAGTGGGGGGGGACTCCGGAAATTTCGGGTCACCTGGGATTCTTTAACGCGCACCTAAATCTAAGTGCTCGGGTGTTTTTCAATCGCGGCGACCGCGCTCTGTGGCGTTCGCTACGTACTCGGTAAATAGCATCTGTAAACGATTCTGTACTTCCAGTTTGCCCAAGATTATCATTTCGAGAGTAAAGAACTTCCCTTGTTTTGAGAGTATGTACTTAAAGAAATGTCGAGGAGGGCTGCCGCGTGGTGTTTTTATTGAGCGCCGTAAGCCAAACCTATGAGGAGCGCACGCCGATCGTTATGGGGCCGCTTCCGACAGCTGGCGACTTCGTAAGTCCTCGCCCCCAATAACCACTTCTTTTTAAATCGGCAGGGCAGCAGACACGGTGGCGTGGCCTTGCGAAGAAATTTCTCGGGTTTTCAATTAGTTCCTGAATACACAGTTGTCACAGATAATTACGAAAACCTATGCCTTAGAAAAGGACACTCAAATGTTTGGTGTTACTTATAGACCGCCATGTGGAAGCACCCTTTCGGGAACAACAACGGTTATGGTCTAACAATAGGTGGCGATTCGAACGTTGATGTCTCGAAAATCTCGGGCCTACTGTTGACTTATTTTTTTTATTTATAGATACTGGGATCTTATACAAGATGTCAGCAGCGTGGTACACGGAATAAGTACAGAATAAATACAATACAATGGGGACCTGCGCTCAAATTTTTTCACACAAGCGCTAAAAAAAAAAACAAGGAACAAAAAAAGTCAAGTAACGTTGTTCAGCAATTTTCAAATCGTATAGTCAATCGGTGACATCAAAACACCCTCGGCAAGCGGAGAATGCTTTTCATAAAAGATATGTCTCGAAAAGTAATAATGAGTCCTGTGTTATATTTTTATCGGCCAGCTTACTCCAATCTACTATGGTTATAGGAAAAAATGAATACTTGAAGCTGTTGACACTTGTAGTAAATGGAGTCACAGCTAGCGAGTGTCTGTGCCTGGTAGCGTAGCCTGTCGTATAGATGAGAAGGTGAGACGTGTATAGTGACCATTTATTAGCTGTAAAATGACTTTAAAACGACATACATGATTTCTATCAGTTACAGAAGGCAAGCCGCTCCGAAATCAGAGGTCAGTAATTGAAGTACGCCCAAATGTATTATAGATGAATCCAACTACTTTTTTTACTACTTACACTGCCGTGTAATGGATTTTGCAATGAAAAGTTTGCCGCATCCCGTGTTATCACCACGACATTTTTGCTTGACCTGTTCATCACAAACTTGGTTGCTGAAGATGTAATTTCTCATGTTATAACCTCTGATCTAAGCAATCATATGCCTACTGTGTCAGTGCTTGAAAGACAGGCAGCGGCAAAAAAAAAAAATGAATACAAAGGAAAACAACATATCGCGATATATCAATACGTACGATCGAGGCCGTTATAGACAAACACTGACGTTTATTGATTGGAGTGAGGTAACGGCTCTTACAGGCGTGAACGCTACCTACGATAAGTTCTTGCACATATTTAAACAATTTTATTACGCGTCGTTTCCAGCGAAACCCTACTACGTTTTTACGAAAGCTCGCATACCCTGTGTCACTCAAGAATTAGCAAAACTTATCAACGTGAAAAACAGGATTTTGAGGCTTCCCTTAAGACTCGCGACAACGAAATCTTGCGAGAATTCAAATCGTTTGGGAACAACTTGAACAAAGCCATTTCTAAATCAAAGGAAGGATATTTCAGACGAAATTTCGACAGTGATTTCCTTAGGAAAAGTGACATTGTCTGGAAAAAAATAACTAACCTATTGAAGAGAAAGCCACTGTCGGACGCTGCCGACTGCACGGTAGTTGAAAACGTTTCACAAAGCGGGAAACAACTTAAGAACAGTTTTAATGACTTCTTCGTACAGATAGGAAGCATTGCTGCTCCCTTGGTTACTTCCATCGATATTCCAAGATTGCCACGGCTATTTATGAGGTTACAACTCTTTTTGCGGGCCTTAAACACAGTCATGGTTGTGACGTAGACGGAATATTAATTAAGCCTGTTAGGTATGTTCTCGATTTGATCGCCCCTGCGATTACACGCATATTTAACAGATCTATTTCAAGTGGTGTTTTTCCAACTAATATGCGAGCAGCTAGAGTAAGAGTAATACATAAAGGAGGAGACAAGAACAGCTTTTCTAACTACCGCTCCTCTGAAGTTTGCCAGTTTTTTTTTTTCGAAAGGCCATGAGAAGGTTCTTGATGCCCGCATCGACAATTTCAGTGAAAAAAATTTAACCTTCAAACTAACGGTTATTTTAAATTCAGAAAAAATCGCTCCTCAGAAGACGCACTCTTACTTCAGAAATAGATTATATTAGAGAACATCGAAAGTAAGACGTTGACGCTAGGAATGTATCTAGACTTTAGCAAAGTCACTCACACCATATTGTCACTCATGTCACCATATCATGTCACTCACACCATATTACTGGAAAAAATAGAACTATACAGACTTCGGGGAGTTGAATCGCAACGTCTTCCCTCTTACCCAGACAAAAGACTTCGATATACCGAAATAGGTACATGAAAATCACGTTTGAGACGAATTCCTGCAGGAGTACCACAACGGAGTATATCAGGGCCTTCTTTTCCTTCTTTGTACGGGTGTTTCAGCTGACTTTAGCCAGAGTTGAAAAAATATGGCGATGCACTCTGAGACGACGCGACCAAATGCATGTCGCTCACTTTTGTATGTATAGTGTCGCATTATTTTTTGTATTTAGCTCAATTAGATAATTAGTCAATATTAATTAACCAACTTCTGAAGCAGCGAAGTTAGGCAAAAAATTACAATTGGAAAGTTGTAGAACGCACTGCAAAACGTCCGATTAGACAGTTTCTGTCTTTCTATGTATTAAGTATTAGTGTTTTTCAGCTTACTGCGGATGGGCCCGCGAAATACTAAAGAAACACCACGTGACATACCTGTTTGCGCGCCGTGATTTCAGCGCTCCCAAACTGTCCGCGTACAAACGAACATATCTAGCAGGGCGTGCTGCCGCTTAAAAGGCGACTGGTAGGTGACGAAGGCGTTGACTATGCTATTTACGCCGGCGATGTGCTTCCCTCACGGCGCTTAATGATAGCGATAAGCAGGCGCATGCAGCCGCAGCACACCCGGCTAAATGCTATGTTTGTATGTGCGCGGAACGCTTGGGAGCAGTGCAATCATGACGCGTAAGCGGGCATACCATGTTTTTTTTTATTTCGCGGGTATCCGCAGTAAGCTGAAAAAAACTAATACTTAATAGATAGAAAGACAGAAACCGTTTAATCGGACGTTTTGCAAACCGCTCTGCAACTTTCTAATTGGAATTTTTTTGCTAGCTTCGTTGCTTCAGGAGTTGGTTAATCAATCTTGACTAATTATCCGATTAAGCAAAAATACAAAAAATAGCGTGGCACACTACATACAAAAGTGAGCCACATGCATTTGGTAGCGTAGTCCTAGAGTGCATTGGCATACTTTGAAACGCTTGCTGAAAAGTTAGCTGAGGGTTAGCTGAAACACTACGCATAAGTGATATAATGAAAATAAACATGAACTGTCAGTTAACTATTTACGCCGATGTTTGGAAAAGATTGTTCAAGCATTCAAACCAAAGCCGGTACGTTTTGCTGAAATCTTGATGAGTGGTGCAGAGCGCACAACCTAATATTGAACGAAACAAAAACTGAGTGTATTGTATATCGTGGGCCTGGAACACTGTGGTACCAGAGAACTTTACCCTAGGTCCATACACTGTCCGTATTGAAAAATGGGTTAAGATACCTGACATCATCTTCGCTGATCGCATGTCATGGAATGACCGAGTAAAAACGGTAACGTCATAATTAGGTAAGTGTGTAGGATTAATGAACCGTCATCGACATACACTAACAGTTGGAATAACTGTACACGACGCCCTTTTTTAACTCTCATTTATGTTATTGCCTGCTGGTAAGGGGTAAAACTACAGATCTTAATATATCCAACCTGAGCATGTTGCGGAAAAAAGTGGTTCGGGTAATTTCAAATGCTTCCTTTCTACACTCGCGGAGAACTTTCTGTGACTATGAAGGGAAAGCTACGGAGGCCAATCGCGTACAAGTGAGAGCGCTTCTGAACATAGTTCCGCGTTTTCAGAAAACATAAACACATTATTATAACAACAGTTAAGACAGAACGCACCACTGAATGTAAAATTTTACTTATTTTGCGGCTTTTCCCTTCCGCGTCTGGGAAAACGCGAGACCGTCGCACGTGGTAGCTGCGTCAATTCACCGTCTGCTCTGAGCAACCGGAAGCACTGTCAAACGCTGGCGCACTACTTGGCCCCGTAACACATGTGCAGAAGCTCCGCCCCCGTAGCTTTCCCTTCATAGCCACAGAAAGTTGTCCGCGAGTATAGAACACACCGCTTCTCTTTTCAAGAAGCATAGGACCGTTAAAATGGCAGAGTTGTATAATTACAAACTGCTATGCTCTTACAGAAAGGCCGTCCTCGGCAAATCATTTTTCGAAACGCCTTTCCCTATCGTTTCCGATATCAATCGCCTTGGCACGTTTTATTTTCACACACGCAGTGCGCAGTGCACCGCATAAGACATATCTTGCCAACGACACTAAACCACCATGACTCGCTTTCATTCCATGACATTTCATTCCTTAAAGAAGAATCAAGAGCATTATTTCTGTGAAAGTTTAATCATGCCTTATTTTATATTAGTGTTTTATGACGCTTTGTATTTTATTTTTGTTAATTATTCTTATGTTGTACGCATGTCTCTAAAGTGCATTTCTACACTCCACCGTTTACAATACATTTTCCCTAGAAATACACGTGTCGTAATCGCCATATTACTTGTGCACATGCACTAGCAGTTCGCGTATACTGTAGTACAAATCTGCGAGTGTGTAAAAATTGTTGGAGAGCACATTTTATGTTTGATTATTCGTAAACTAAGTTGTCTGTTATCATGAAAATAAATTTCCTTGATTGATTGATTGATATCTTCGTGTGCTTTCGCTATAAATTTCACGGTATGGATACAAATTCCGCATAGATTAGCACATAATTTCCATAATAAATGTATTATAAGCACGTGTACTGCATACGGAAGGGTTGGTGCTTTAGTGCCCTTTTGAAACTAGCCAGTTAGTAAAAAAAACTAAATCCCGAACAAGGTCTCGGGCCTCCGAGATTAAAGTGCCTCCCGATCTCGGAGGCTGTGGCAAGGCATAGTTGAAAACTTGCAATCTCGCACGCTGCGTACCCATGCCAAGCTCCATCTTGTCCGCTGGCAAGTTGAACAGCAGCTCGTCCTTGCCGGGAAGGCTGCAAGGCGTGAGCGCCACGGTTATGGTACCTGCATTCAAAAGAACAAAGAATAAAGAATTTTGTTTTTCTATTATATGATGCTGAGATGTTGGCGCCTTTTAATTGGCGTCAGCTACTCCTTTTGACATACAGATGCGCTAACACTAAAGTAGATAGACATGAAAAAAAAGCACTTAGATGCACTAAATCTTAAACTCAACTCAGTAACACAACAACACAAAGTGCAGTCACATAACTACGCTAAAGTCGGGGCATATAAAAAACTTATTGTAGGTTCCACACGAAGGCACATGAATCCAAGCATTTAATGGACCCAATTCGGGCCAGATTAAACACACAGAGTCAGATTATTACAGATAAATGCTCTACGCAATAGTTTGCGAGAATATCGCCCCCTTCTAGAAATTTTTGGAAGGGCTGAAGTAACGCCAGTCTCTGCAATGAACATGTTGGCCATGGACCTAAGGTCTTCCTGAGGCTGAAGGACCTGAGGTCCAATGCCATTCTCCGGTAAACTTAACTGGCACGTGTACATATTATTTATATGATAAAGCGTGGCTGGCACAATTAATAGAAAAGGCAGGTGGCAAGATAACACGTGTACGACTCGCCCAAAAGCGAAGATGGCCTAAGCATTCAGTTAGCTGCAATGATAATCATACCCAGTCCGATTCCTGGTTGAGCTGCCTTGAGTAGTTTCGATGTGTGCTCCTTTTACAGCCGTTTCAATATTAGGCCGCTGTAGACGTCTCTTGATTGTTCTGACGGCTGCGCAATTGTATGAAAGTTTGCATAGTTGCGCCCATTCAGTTCCATTCGCCCATTTCCGTGACATCACTGTGTAGGTGAGCTTCTTTCAATATCGGCGTCTCTCAGGAACAACGTTTTGTAGCGTGGAGGTCCAGAGGGCAGATGCAGTGTGCTTTTGTGGGCGAAGCTTGTACTAAATTCTTAGTCTATTACTGAATATATGGTGTCCTGTCTTTCGAGAACCTTAGGTATATGTATAGTGGGTGTCCCACGTATAACTTGAAACCAAAATATTAAGATATGCAAGTGTCACGTAGCTGGACATTACCAAGGTAACGCTGTTTCCGTCGCTTGGAGATTGTATTTCACCTAATTGCATAATTAGTTATTCTTTAATCGGCTCATCAAATATCATATTCAAACAAAAGTGCCAGTGAGAAAAGTGTAGACCATCCTGAAAAATATTCAGCTTTCTGTTGCTCAATACGTCCTACATTTAAGTTTTTTTGAAGCCTGAAACAACAGCCTGTGAAATACGAAGAAGTGCCGTGTGACTTGTTTAGCGGCACTTCTCCTTTAGTCTTTAGTCTCGGCCGTAGTATCGATTAAGGTCGCTGCGAGACAATCGACTTCCTCTTTCATTGAAAGGAAATGAAAAAAAAATTAATTATTAATAGATTCTCTGGTATATGATGGATCCGGTTGACTCAGTACAAAAGCACACGTGGAAATTTCCGAAGGAGGCTATTGCAGCGAACTTAATCAGGCTTATGACGATCACGATGACGCACTCACCCATATTCTGCTTCTTGTCTTCGACGAACGCCTTGATCTCATCGAGGCCCTTCTGATCTTCGGCCATAGCGCCCGCAATCTGCGATGCCAGATGAAGATAAGAGGTAGCTGGGCGAGGTGTTGGTGTCGATATTGGCTGGCTTTGTTAGACTTGTTAGCGTAGTAGAAACATACTATAGTGTAAAGGGCATTATACAGGAGATAATTAAGGTAAAGAGCACTGGTGGCAAAAGAAATATGTAAGAAAACATGGACTCATTGTTATCTCTTGTCATCCAGAAAGAAAGCCTCCTTGTCAAGAAAACAGTGACGAAAGCTGGCTCGCATCACTTTACAGCAAAACGATTTTTATGCGTCGAAGGACAAAAGTAACTGCAACACCGATGCATTTTTCACGCGCTTTCGAAATGCTCTTCTCGGAACTGGTGTCCTCAGAATTCGTTCCTGGGGAATATGCCTTGCAACCTCACCGGCGGATCAGCCCATAAAATAGTTAACCTACGAGTTTATTAGTGAAATTCGACCTGTTAATTAAATGTACATATTTGATTTGTTGTGCAAGTGATGTCCGCATCTTAATGCAAGGAGGGCGGAAGACACAGTAATCAAAGCTTCCCGCAATAGTTGAACGGTGTGGTTTTTTAGTGACGTGCTCGAAGAGATCCTGAGCCCGTTTCACACGCCGATTCCGGCCGCAGCGGTCGCAAGCACGCATTTTTTCGCGGCATCTGCGACAGAACACCGCCCCGAAATGTTGCATATTTTCGCGGCGACTCAGCGTCTGACAAACAGAAGCTGACGTGCTGATGTGTCAGCGGCGCTGCGCGCACGCGCTCGCCCGCCGGTGGCGGTCGCTGCGTCCCAGCATGGCATCCGAGATCCTGTTCCGCGCGCGCGCCGTCCCCGATCTCGGAGGCCGCGGTTCGCAGAGGCTCGAAAGTGCGAAGCGCGTGAAACAAACAGTTAAGCCTCACCCGGCGGCAGCGCGACGCCACTCGCGGTAGCGTTTCGCGCGTCGCATAATCGTGAAACGAGTGTAGGCTTATGTGTAGGAGGGTTCTTCTTGCCTTCATCATGAACACCGAGCCGCACAGGCCTCGCCGGCCGGTGGACGGGTGGGTGTGCGCGAGTGCGGTGTCCTCGCTGATGAGCACCATCTCGGCGCGGACACCCTCTGTCACGGCCTTCTCCATGGCGATACCGAAGGTCAGCCGGTCGCCCGTGTAGTTGCACACGAACACCAGAACTCCGGCTGCACAGTACACGTGCGGAGGGGAAGGGGGGGGGAGATATCCACGGGATGTTTCGCGTAACTTGAACCATGGATTTGAAAAAGAAAACCTGGTTAACCTCAGCTGAATGACGCCAAAGACACGTGGTTTGCCGTCATGTGGACCTCCTTAGAGCGTTCTTTTTTTTTACAGCTCGCTGAATTAGTTAATCAACTAAGACCAATTAGGCGAAATGCTTAATAGTCCCTTTAGAGCCAGGTGCATCTCGTTGCGTTGTGGAGGGAATTCAGAGACGACCCCCAATTCGATTTTCAATTTCAAAGAAAGCCCGCGGAATTTGAAATGAATCCACGTGACTGCGATCATGCACTATCGTATTGCAGGGCGCTCAACCATACTTCGGGCAATGGAGCCGTACGCGCGGACCGTGGTGAAGTGGGCGGCCTCGGCTCTAGGCATCGGCTTCACAGTGAGTCAGCATCTTTGGAGGATGGCACGCGGAAAGTGAAACGCCGTCGTCCCTGATAAGCGATCGGCTCCAAGCACGGTTGAGAGCGCTGCAATACGACAGCGCATGAGCGCAGTCACGTGGTTTATTTCACATTTCGCGGGCTTTCTTTACACGCGGAAAAAGAATAACGCAGCATGTACGGTGCCACAAAAAAATTATTTAAAAAATTTAAAATATTAAAAAAAGATTAATACCCTCTACAACGTAACGAAACGCGCTCGGATCTAAAGTGAACATTCAAAAATGAATAGTTGACCTCAGTTAATTAACAAATTAGGTGGAATATTAAAAAAAATACTCTAAGGAGCGCCACACGACGGCAATCCATATGCAGTTAGTTTCATTCAGCTGCGGTTAACCACTTTTAAACCCTTGGTTCAATTTACAAATGGAAGCACTTTACCACCAAGCGACAAACATACAGCACTATGTCCCAGCGGTATATGTTTTGTAACACCAAAAAAACTTCCAGTGGCACGCTTACTACACTTCAGTTCGCCACAAAAAAAGTTTTTTGTCCTGCAGTCAAGCTTGTAAGCATGTAATCGTTCTTACTGTCTCTAATAGAGGAAGCACACCTCGCGCGTCAAGCTAGTGTATTCTTGCGTAGGAGCAAAATATATAATTTTTTGTTTGTTTTATGTGCCTAGAGAACGGCGAGGTTGCGGGGGGTGTTCGCAAGACGGCGCAACCAGCGCACCTACAGCCGCTGCCTTCTGATATCCGGCATTCCTTTCATAGGCTGTGATAACGCTTACGGACCGCCAAAACCTTTAATTTTATGGCTCACATAACGGCCTCGCGCGAGACAGAACAGTAAGCGGAAACGCTGCTTCGTACACGCAGACAAACGCGGTTCAAATGACTTGCGCGATTTGCTTTGTTTTGTTTTTTGACTTGGACGCCGCGGTTTTTATTGCGCACTGACACGAGGATCACATGCACTACAGGTAGCATAGTACTTAAGCACTAAAGCGCCAAACAGACGACACAAGAAGAGACACGGACTCTTCTTGTGTCGTCTGTTTGGTGCTTCAGCACTTCAGTAACATGCACCAACTATCCCAACAAAAAGTTCTGCTTGAAGTAGCATATTATCGGTGGTTGGTCTCCTGTTGTCAAAGAGTTGTCAGAACCTCTTATAGTTTTCTATTTTGTGCTTGTGTTCTTTCAGATTTTCTTTTGCGCTTTTTCCTACTTAAAATGCAAGACCATGCAGCTATCTAGCCCAACATTCAGTATTTCTTAGGTTCAGATACACATTTCATGAGTAATTGCTGCTTGAAAACAGAATGTTTTGTTTCTACTGTTCAGAAACGAGCAATAAGCGACACGATTGGCATACTCGCAACTTGCAGCGTTGAAGTTAGGAAAATGTTCATTGACACTGTTCCAGGTAAATTCAATAAGTTATAAGAAACTTTCCGTTAAATACGTTGATACCCGTGAGCAATATTGAGAAGAGAACCTTATCGTTTAAGTGTATTTTTCAAGAAACTATTAAGGAAAACCTTATTCTTAGGCATTTCACGCGCCCACCACAAATACGAGAGGAACATTGACTAGCATTATGAAGTTAGCCGTTTGCCCTGTACCATGCGCGGTTACAACACCTGCCAAACAGCCTTTCTTTTGCACTATTGAGGAGCAATTGCATATACAAACGCGAAACGAGACGCGGTTGATGTTTGTACCCACAAGAGCAAATTATAAAAAAAAAACTGGCGCAATATTGCAGTCGTAAAAGTAGATATCAGTTGAACGAACAATCAAACATGCCTTTCAATCTATATCGTTTCTTCAACTGCGAGTTTTCAGTACATCTCACCTTTGTTCTTGGTTCCCACTGTCCTAATGGTGCTCAGGATGTGATCCGAGAACGGAGACGTGTAGACGGGTCCCGCTACCGCAGCCGTCAACAATCCCTGTCCGATGAAACCTGCACAAGCGAACTTTAGTATAGCGTGCGACGCCTGAGCAGTACCATTCGCGGCCAGAAGAGTGCAGAAAAACTTCGCCGGAGCAACTTGCGCGCCGATATTGCGTGCGGCGGCGACACTTACCTTTCATAAACTCTATGTACGGCGCAAGAAAGAGGAGATCTTGAATTTGCGGAGATCGCCGAAAGTGATATTGCACAAAGTTAAGCAGTGCAGACGATGTGCGAAATTGGTGCAAGCAGGCTTTCCCATATGCTTTCGGCCGTCTGCAACCAAGATGGTGGAACTCCCGGTAGCAGCACGTCAAGTGTACTAGAACTAGAAAACTATACAACTATTCTCGTGCTCCATTCTACGCTACAGTAGAGCAATGTTACCAGCTGAGAGACGCGCTTTGAAAGTTTGAATCGTTAGAGAAACCGAATGTATAGCACGGATGCTGGAGCCATCCCGAAACTCTGAGGTCGCAGTTCGGATTATTGCTCGATGTCCGCTGTCTTGGTTAGGTAAAACGAGACGTGTGGAGTCGCGGCCGAAGTCCAGTCGACCTACAGCCTGACGTCGACTGGCACTCGGTCCTGTAACAGCGCAACATTAAAACACTTTTACTTCAACGTGCACTGTAGGAGTGTGGTAATTCATGACTCACTGACGTTCGATTCTTCGACCGTGCCAATTAAGAGAAACACCACCCATAGATGGACCAGATAATTGGACTCATTTGACCTTTCCGCACTTTGTGTTCTCGTTTTCTTTTAAATTAAAACGCAACGTCCACTTAGTACAATGAAGTGGCTCCACTCCCAATGAAGTAAGGTTTGGCCGTTATATGTGTAAGCGGACGAAACTGCGTATTTTGTAACGATTCATTTCGTTTTGAATCTTTCTTATTCACTGCGCTTGGTGGCCGACTCCAGTGTTAACGGTGCCGTCTTAGAGAATTAGGCCTAACGGCGTTCCGTATGCCCGATCAGCCACGATAAAGACAAGTTCCCTTGTCCAAACGTTGACTTCGGCGACATTCCTCGTCCAGCCAGAGTTAATTACCTCAAGCCTCCATCTTCCTGTGAACCCTTCTCTTGCATACATGCACTTTGTGGCTTTTGAAAACGACACTTCTTTAGAGGAGATCGTTACACATTTTCGAAATCGTACGAATTCTGTCACGCGCTTCTCTACCTGAGAGACTCACGCCCAGGCGACTCACATATACGAAGGCTGGGAAACGTAAGACATTCTTATTTGATGCTAAAGTTGGCTCTCCCGATTCCGGATCTGGCGTCATGGACATTGTCGTGAAGTGATGACACATAGCTATATAAGTTTGCTAACTTCGTGCCTAGATACGATGGTGTTGCTCAAAGGAAATAAACGAGCCCTGCAGGAGGCTCTTTTGAATCGCGATGTGCTACTGCTCAGGAGTACTTAAACTTAATTGTTTGTGGAAACAGACATTATGCATATATATATATATATATATATATATATATATATATATATATATATATATATATATATATATATATATATATATATATAAAGTTCCACATCCTCATCCGCGTTAGTTAGTGAGCACTATGGAAGAATAAACAAACAGCCTGTTTAAAGCAGCAACATAAGGTAAACCACACCACGGAGTGTTAAAGGAACTGACAACCAATTTTGATGGTACCTGTTTATTATTATTATTTTTGTGCAATGGAAAGCTTACCGGCCAGAGTGTATAACCATGAAGTGCTAACGCGAAAAACGCAGCGGAACATATTTTATCGGAGTTTTTCGATCTGCAGTGAGGAAGCAGTTCACATGGAAGCAGCCTGAAAACGGTGATAGGTGGACACCATAGCGATTATACGCTGGCATTAGTGGGAGGCAGACGGACAAGTGCGGCCGTAACTGTGAGAAGGCATCATTTTATTTACCAAGTCGATGTTCCTGCGGTTCATATTTCCCGAAGTATTCAAGTATTCCTGTGATAATGGCGTGTTTTCATGTTTTCCTGTCCAACTGGTTTGGTATTTAACCATCGAAAGCGAAACAAATTGGATCGAAAACGAAACGACGCTTTTACACGTGATACGCAGTTCAGCGTGTTGTCGAAGCCATGCGTGCGCTTTTTTATTTCCGACGCATAGAATAAAGCGCGTTCTAATAATACAGCTACTGCAATTTTAAGGAATAATTATGTTGTACTTAACAGTGGACATACGCACAGTAATCTTATAGGCTACATCCGAAGCACCAAGATTTCACCACCAGACCTCGCCACATACTGGTTTTTGAGACTATCTTTGTCAATTTAAAGTTATCATTCTTACGTAAATAGCGAACAGCATGCTAAATTCTTATCACTGTAAATCATGGTCATTTCATTTCCATCAACGTCTCGCAACACATGCGGGCCAGTTGTCAGTCCCTTCGAAATTGACTTTCATCCGCTTTTCTCTTCCGCATTTGGGCAAATGCGAAACTGTCGCACGTAGAAGCTACGCCGATTCAAATTTGTTCCGAGCGTTCCGAGTAACAGAAAGCGCTGTCGGACTGCCGGACTACCTGGCGCAGTAAAACGAGTGCAGAAGCTCCGCCCCTCTATATCTTTCCCTTCATGACGCCAGAATGTTGCCCGCCAGTATAATAAATTATTTAGGGCGCTGTTGCGCTAATATTTTTTTCTAGGCTTTCATTTTAAAGCTTTCAGGACTATCAAGGCGTTAGAGAGAGGTGTTACATTAACCCTATACAGAGAGGAGTGGATTGACGTAAGCAGTAGTTTCCATAAGCAGATGCTACACGATACGATTGAGAGTTTTCAAACGTTCATTCAACGTAAAAAAAGAAAGAAAGAAGAAAAATTCGACAACGTGGCGTCAGTACGCTCCACTCACCGCTGAATCCTGGCTCGTGGCCCGAGCCGCCTCCGGACAGCAGCGCCACTTGTCCCCTGGTGGCCAGCTGCTCGTAGTCGTGCCTCACCAGGGCGCTGCATCCGCGAAGTACCCGGACGGCCGTGTTGACGGCCACGAAGCCCGCCAGGCTGTCGGCGACGCACGACTCCGGCGCGTTGATGAACTTGGGCCGAGCAGAACCCCGGACGCCCGCTTCGCCTTTCCGGGACATGGTCGAGTGTCGCGGCGCGCCCCCTTGGTGATGCCGTCGATGCCTCTCTGCAGAGAAGACGGCGCCGTTCGAACGAGGGAACCACGAGCCGGCATCGAGATGATGACGATGGTGTTTGATAGTGACTCTACGACGATGGTGATGCCAGCCCCGTAATGCCTAGACACAGTTCCACACTCATGAAAATTAAGTCGACTTGTTCCCCTTCGTTTATGGTCATATGGAGAGAACATTTCTACAAAAAATGAAATATTATTTGAGTAAATAATTAGTGTAGTAACTCGGTGATGCCGTCGATCGAGATGCGTCCCTGCAGAGAAGACGACGCCGTTTGAACGGGGCAACCACGAGCCGGCATCGAGATGATGACCATGTTGTTTGATCGTGACTCTACGGCGATGGTGATATCAGTCCCGTGGTGCCTACAGTTCCACACTCATGAAAATTAAGTCAACTTGTTCCCCTTTGTTTATGCCCATGGAGAGAACATTTCTACAGAAAAGAAAAACTATGAAATATTATTTGAGTAAATATTTAATTAGTGTAGTAATTAATTTGCAATTGGGTTTTCTAATCTATCCACAACTGAAACTTTGCTCTGAGCTTATCAAAAACGCTACGAGTCCCTCGTGCTTAAATAAAAATTTCGACATACGAAACTCAGCATAAATGAGACGTTTGGCAGTGGTACCTACCCTCTCAAAGGTTTCTCTTTTTCCTTTTTTTAATTACACATAGTCGAGCTGCTTTGATAAAGGTATTAGTGCGATTAATTCAAGAATGATAGTAATGTTATTGATACATATAAGAAATCAAGGAGAGTACAGATATACCCTTTGGTTGAGCGGTCAGCCGCGATAAAAAACAACAAAAGTATGTGAAAGGAAAGAAGGGGCATATAGACGAAATAACAATAAGACTTCATGGGCAGGCCAATCTGGCGCGGTGGGATTTGCGCAGCCGTTTTCCTCATGTAAGAGAAACGACGACAGTCCAAGGTAAGTATTTATTGATTGATCCTAATCCATTACGGAAGCGACACGATGGCGAATTAGCTAGACCATATTTATGCCAGCGTCCAGACGACGACGACGATGATATTTATGCTCAAAGTCGTGTGTGCCCGTAACCAAGAGTTTCTCACTGTAACATCTAGAGGGAAATCTGGCGCCACCGTCTATGGGAGTTTCTTAAGGGGCGCTGTGCTGTCGTGGGAATGACGGTATATGTGTCTGCGAGGCTTGTGTTGACTGGTGTTGTAAGAGGCTTCGTCTAAAACGTGGATATGGCTACACAAATAACGCGTTCTTAAAGTAACATCTTCACAAAATGTTTCCATTCACGCGAATTGCATCTTTACTCACCTAAAATGCATGATGGGAAGAAAAGCAAGAACAGACGACAAACTGTTCCAAAGCGAGCGCGAATCTTGTCTGTCCTGCAACTTTAGCGGCCCGCTGATACTTTTTGCGTATCATGTAATTGCACATGCACTAACAAGTTTTCATAGTTAAACGAAACATGTTTTTGTGTAATAATAAAGCTAAAACAGCTTTTTACGTGCTGTTTTAGTAGAAAATGAATCATTGTGACAGACGGAACGGTGCTTGCCTGGCTCTCCGAGAACGATGCCAATCCGAAGACACAATATATCGGCATTCCCATGCATACCACAGTGCAGCAGCGCCAAATTTCCCTCTAGGTAATATGGCGAGGAACTATACGTACGCCCGTAACAGGGGATGAACCAAAGAGTCGGGTGGAAAAATGAACGAAAAAAGAAACATAGGGTACTGTGAATAAATGCAAGAAATTCGGGCAGAACTCATATACGCGATGACGGTCGAAGAGTGCGGATATCCGAAACGCATCACAATGAAGCGTGTCAGGCTCCTCTCTCGCGGTTCACTTTCAACAATCTGGCGAATCGAGTCGGATTCTGGGGTTTTATGTGTCAAAAGCACGATTTGATTACGAGGCACGCCGTAGTGGTGGACTCCAGATTGATTTTGATCACCATGGGATATTGGATCACCATGGGATATATGGATCACCCTGGGTATGCACTGGGCACGGACGTTTTTAGAGCGCAGCTCCTAGGTGCCCGCTCCTGCGTCGAGCGTCGGTCTCGGCGTAACCGAGCGAACGAGCTCAACAGCGAAGGATGAAAGAGCGAAAGCGGAGCGGCAGGTCAAAAAAAAAAAAAAAAAGACGCGAGCCGCAATATTCTCGACAGGAAACTAGCGAGCGCAGCGTTTTCAAGAAAGGAAACGCAAGCGAGACAGATGGCGATTATCGTTGTGTGGCAAGACACGAACCACAGGGTGTAACTTTGCTTAAGAGTGAACACGAGCGCTTTCGCGCTCCGCCACCATTTGAATGCGGCCACCGCGCTCTGGAGTCGAACCCACCACCTCCTGCTCAGCAGCGTAACGCCACAACGGAGCCGCTGCGGCGGGTGCAGACAAGTGGCCGTATCTGAGAATTCCGACTAACTGAATTAATAATGTTTGGGGTTTTACGTGCCAAAACCACTTTCTAATTATGAGGCACGCCGTAGTGGAGGACTCCGGAAATTTTGACCACCTGGGGTTCTTTAACGTGCACCTAAATCTAAGCACACGGGTGTTTTCGCATTTCGCCCCCATCGAAATGCGGCCGCCGTGGCCGGGATTCGATCCCGCGACCTCGTGCTCAGCAGCCTAACACCATAGCCACTGAGCAACCACGGCGGGTGACTAACTGAATTCAAGCTATATCAAAGAATGAGAGATTAAGAGCCGGTCGACATAAAAAAATCGTAGCATAAGCATTTTTTTGAAGTGAGATGAAAGGTGACATCAAAAGAACGAAGATTTTTTCAGGCAAGAAATGGGGCACTGCAAAATAAAACACCCGTGTTGCTGAAATGTAAACGACGGAGACAGTATGTATGAGGAACGCTTATGTATGCTCCTGCCAACCAGAAAATACATCTTGGAGACGACAACAACGATGCATAAATGAGCGTACTCAGCGACCCCCCCCCCCCTCTCTCCCCTTATTGAACAATGTTGCCGTGAGTTGCCCTCGTTTGAAACAAGTCGGGTCCTCTCCGAACACGCATCAAGCGAGGCAGCGGGGGGTCGACTGGGACCTCCTGCAGGCTTAAATTATCGCGAAGGATGAGAACTGGGCGCAACGGTAATATCTACAGAATACATGATTATCCAGATTATCCAGATAACAGATAATTGGGAAGTCAGTTCCGCCGAAGCCCGCAAGCTGGAGCAATGCTCACGAAAGAGAAAATTAACACCCACCTTACTTGTGCGCGAAGGTACAAAGAAAACCCATTCGGGTTCACAGAAAAGACATTTCGAAGTTGAAAAAAGAAAATGTTCTGGTGCGTGAATCGAAGTCGGGAGTTTCTTAGCTTCGTGCTACAATTGTCGGGTGGATATTAATTTTCTATTTTATGAAGAGATTTATTTATTTATTTCAATACCGCTGCTGTCAGCTGAGAGCATAGCAGGAGGGCAATACAGTATGTGAAGCGTTTACAAAACAATCAAATATGTAAACAAATGTAGGAAATAAGAGGTTACAGTACTGCATTACAACAGCACATACTGGTTACATGAATACAAACAGTGAACATCACTTTAGTGTTACTAAAGTTTAACAATATTGATACATGAAGTAACAATGAAAAAAAAAAGCTAGTTCTTGTTGCCTTCAATTTTATTAGCGAATTCCGTGAACTATTTGGTGTTTGTGATAGATGAGTGCACTTGCTTCGATTCTCTTATGGCAAGCAGAAAGAAAGAATGTTTAAACGTTTCATTACTGTAGGAGTATTTATGAGTTTGTTTGCATGGCTTTGACGTGTAGGTCGAGTGCCGGAAAACGAAGTGTATTTGGACGCGTCTATCTATAGCTATAAGAGGCCGAACCGAAGTGAGGCTAACTTGCCACCTGCCCGACACTCGAGAGGCCCAAAGGGACTGCTGAATCTAGCATAAGCGCGATATCTCGAGCCTTTCATCGTGATGAACAAGAGACCCGTTCAGCAGCCGAAACGTCTTCTAAGCACTCAAATCATGTACGCACGGGTTTTGTCGGCGGTATCTCGGTCTGTCCTGAATTTGCTCCCCGACGCGAAGAGATGTCGTCCATATACATAGTTAGTCGATTTCGAGGCCAAATGATCTCGGTTTTCTTTAACAGCCTGTCGACTTTCCAGCAGCTTCTCATTATGTTATCTCTGGCAGTCAAGACAGTATGCTACGTGCCTGCTGCACTCTTCTGCAGAACAAACTGAGTTTTGAGATAAGAAAAGATAAAGCAGTCGAGATGGCGGTGCAGTACCTCAGTACGCGCGCGCAAAAAGTTGGTGAGCCAGTATAGCGTTAGACTGTAAACAAGCTGTATTAAGTCTAGCTCCTGAATGAGAGACACTCGAAAAAAAAAAGATACCAAGTTTTCTTGACCACAAAAGTGAAAACAATGGAACACAGTAACCATATTCACTGTGTCTTCTTTCCTTCTTTTTTTATTCATCATAGCTTACAGGCTCCTATATGAAGCATTGAGTATGGGGGGGGGGGGGGGGGGGCGCTTCACACGATAAAAGATTAAGCGGTTACGCAAGCACACTAACATCAATAATTATTTGCGAAGTAGTATTGCACTAATGACGCAAAAGTTTTCTAAAACTAAAAAAAAAACCTTTAACCTTTACTTCCAACACTTTCTTTTTTAGAAGCCCACAAACGCTACTGGAATCATGACAGAAAAGTTCAATAATAGGACCTGGCGGACATTATTTGCTCGAAACCCCAAAGCCATCAATTCAGTAATTAAAGTAACAAAAAAAACAGTGTGTTCTGCACTCTGCGGTGAAACTTTCTAACTGGAGATAGATGCTGACTACGCAACCACATATTACATTGCTTGTACCGTATCTATTGTTTATATCGTATTCGTTTGATTATATAGGAATTTACGCATTATTATATATGCGTATTACTAAATGAAAGAAAAGTTCACGCTAGCAAGCGGCGCTGCCTTCGCGGCAACGAGTATAGGACAGCAGAACCGTGGCGAACTGTAGTGTACGTCCCTCATTGCATGACTGCGCGCACAAGCACTTTTGTGGGCGTGCGAGCTTGAAATGTGCACCTGTGGTCTCTCTTTGAGATACAAATGGCCATCCACTAATCGTGCCGTAAATGGGTACTATAGCTCTGAGGCACGTATATCCTCGCACTTCGCCCCAATGGCACCATTGAACCGCTACCCGCCGTGGTTGCTCAGTGGCTATGGTGTTGGGCTGCTGAGCACGAGGTCGCGGGATCGAATCCCGGCCACGGCGGCCGCATTTCGATGGAGGCGAAATGCGAAAACGCCCGTGTACTTAGATTTAGGTGCACGTTAAAGAACCCCAGGTGGCGCAAAATTTGCGGAGTCCTCCACTACGGCGTGCCTCATGATCAGAAAGTGGTTTTGGCACGTAAAACCCCATAATTGTTTTTTCAATAGTGCACAGGAACAATCAGGAATTGTGTTGGGAACAGCGCGAGGAACCAGAACTGAGACACGCATGGCACGAGCACTGGCTATCAATTGGGATCTATTGGACGAACGGGAAAATATACTAGAAAAAAGAAAGACTGCAAGCAAGGAACGATGGTCAACGTCACAAAAAGAAAAAACAATTGCGGCTGCGGATTTATCCGGCACGCACCTAAAGAGGCAGGAGTTACGGCCGCCCTGTAACTATCACACGGGCATTGTAGAGGCACTGGTAGACAAATGCTTAAAGAAAAACAATAAAGATTAAGACAACGCGTGTGAACAGTTTACATGCGTTGTAACTTCATCAATGACATGGATATGATCCATTGAAGAATACCCCCTTCCTGAAGCCAGCCTTGGTTAGGTGAATGAATTCTGGGGTATTGGGTGCCAAAACCACGATTTGATTACGAGAAACGCCGTAGTGAGGGACTCCGCGAATTAATTGGGACCACCAGAGTATTAATTAAAACTTCGAGCGCTAAAAACACGAAGGACGTAGAAAAACAAACACACCACACGCGCTCATCAGTTACTAGTGTGTGTTCTTTTTTTTTCTACGGCTTTCGTGTTTTTTTATTCACGTGCGTTACCAACTAGCACACCTATCCATCAGATTATCTTTCACGTGCCCCCAATGCATGATACACGGGCGTTTCGTCCCCCATTGGAATGCAGCCGCCGCGGCCGGGATTCGATCCCGCGACCTCGTGCTTAACAGCGCAACACCATAGCCGCTTAGCCACCGCGGCGGGTCTTGATTTATTGAATTCAAGGATTGCCCCGATTCCGTTGGAAATTACATTGGTGAATGTTTTATGCAATGCTGAATGCAATCTAATTGACTTATAATTATTCAAATCTTTAAAGTCTCACATTTTTAACGTCTCCCTACCTATAAATAATGCTGTGTTGGCACTCTTCCAACTCTCTGGAACACTTAAAGTCGTTAGGCAATGCGTATAAAGGGTCGCAAACTTTTGAAGTATATTATTCCCTCATCTTTGATTCAATCGACTGTTTGAGTAAATCGATGATTTGAAAACGTGTAATCTAAGAAATCGAACAGCAGAAATTATTATATCTGTAAGTTGGAAATGGTCCAATATTCCGTCACCGCAACTTTTTAAATGCGATAGCACTTATTTATCTGCTAACCACCAGGTTCAGCAGAGCGCTCACTCACTCGTAGACGTATTTCGTTATTTCTATAGCTGGACATGTCTAACACTGGAGTATCGGATGGTTGACTAACCAAGCTTGCGTTGGAGCTACATCGAATAGCGTAATTAGAATACAGCACTAGCTGCAGAGTTAAGAGGAAGCTTTAGCTCGGGCGCTCCTATCTAAATACATGTAAAATGAGAATTCGTTTTTCTCAGCAACCACTAGCGCCATATTTGACAAGGTTTATTGTATTCAAAAGAAAATTTTAAAACCTAGCGACTGTCGTTTTCGAATGTTTTATTTAGATTGTAATTTTTTATTAAAAATTGGCGAAAATCGCAAATTTTCTGAAAATTAAACTATCAACTTTACAACTCCGGGTAACTCACCAATGAAAAATGATATGACAATTCTGTGAATTGCATCTAATAGCACATCTAAAGCGGACAAAATTGATATGTCACACATGATTCTCAACAAATTTAGTAATATGGAAATACAACTTTTGCAGAACCCTTGTACACAACGTAACGAATTCACGTGAGATATAAATTGGCATGTCGAATTTGTCCGCTTTGAATGATCTAATTGATACCGCTTACGGAACCACAATATCTGTTCTTGATGCAGAGCTATTCGTTTATAAACTTCATGCGTCTACTTCTTCCCAACATAATTCAGGCCCTAAATCGAAATTACGCTTCAAACAGTAACTAGAATTTAACTTTCTCTCTCATATGCAACAAATTTCATTAAAAACGGTCCAGAGGTTATCTCCGAAAACCATTTCTGCGTTTTACATGTATTCGAATAGGCCGCGGCGCAGCTGGGCCCGAGCTAAAGAATTCCTCTTATAAGGCAGACAAACTACATGAACGCCAGCACAGGCGAGCACAGAAGCGCTTCATTGTTTGCGTAGTTTGTCCGTCTTAACTCTGCAGCTCCGTAATTCGATTCGACTTACGAGCTTTAGGCATCGTACTAAAAGGTAGGCTGGGTGAAAATGACAACACGAACGAAACGCATATATCGTTCCCTCGTGCGCTCGTGTTTGCAGGCGTGCTTTAGCACCGTGAGACATTCTTGCCAATCTGATCAACTTTCAGTCAGTCTCCACCCTATCGGTCGCGTAACGGTACGAACAGTTATTTCCCTTTCAAGGTGCGCGGCCTGCAACTCCGACGAGCACCTTAATTGCCCGATGGAGGGAGTTCAAGCGCCGTCAGAACTGCCTGGTTTATAGATCACCTTGTTGCACTAAAGGCCGCGTTGGCAAGCTCGAAAAAGACGCTCTCCCGCAGTGTGCATTACGGGTCATTTCTCCACGAGGTCACAATGATGATGATGTTTATTGGCGCCCCCCTTGGAAATGGTGAGTGGACAAATAGTCCCCTAGGCTACTTAATTTGTTTCGGTTTTAATAGATGTATCGCTACCTAGCCTTTTGCCATCCTCTCTCACGACATGATACGATGTTTACCTACGCTTGCAATGCCTCCGGTTCTATCAATCTCTTATTATTTATCTCGCCTGCTGACCAATTCAACCTTGCACCTTGAATCCCAATGCTTCTAGAAGGTGGACACACTCATTAACACTCGCACTTAAAGGTTCGCGCTCACGATGATGATGATGACGTTGTGGTCAGCCCTTTGTATCGGGTGGACGTGGCAACCACGCCCAAGCGAAGCGAGGATGACGCTCTACTGCCTACCTGTTAAAGCAAAGCGAGCACAGGTAAGAGAAACGTTACGTTTTGGGCGAGTTGGTTGTACATGGTTCTTCGGAGACTTCTTCTCGCACAAGAACAGGACGTCGAACGAAGAAGGGACCTTCTTCGTTCGACGCCCTGTTTTTGTGCGCGCTAAAGTCTCCACAGGTAAGCGCACAGGTACCGTGAGCTTCTAACACCGTGACCGTGAGAGCACTCTCACGGTAAGCGCTGTCACGCTTACCATAGCGCTTACCGTGAGAGCGCCCCCTTGCGTCGGCGAGAAGCTACGTCATGCGGGAACGTGCCAGACGTTGAGCCAGACGATCGCGTTGTGCGGGAGTACGCCGCCGCATCTCGCCAAGCTTCCGAGGCGCATTTGCCTCGCCGCTCGCAAAGATTCCGTATACCAGTATCTGTGTGGTACTCACTCCGAGCCAGAAACAGTCTTAATAGTCGCGTCATGCATATCGCCACAAGCAGGCAGGAAACTCACGCGTTGTCTAGTCAGATGACGCCGGCCTCGCTAGCTGTTTCCTCGCGTGCTACATGCCAGCGGCGTACGGGGCGAACGTGCTCGCGTATGTTGCGGCGCCGGCACAGTTATCTGAAAGGCCACGTGACACTGAGCAAGGTCACGGGCCCGTCGCGAGAGCGCTCGTACACCGCCGCACTCATGAAGGAAAGTGGCAATGTCGCCCTTCGGCCGCTGTTATCCGAAGCCTCCGGGATGTAAGCAACAAATCTTACGGTGACATTGAGTAGATGGCGCCACATTGCCTTTTGCGCGCGCATTTAAGAACATTTCACTACTTAAAGGCGGTGGTCAGACCTGTAACGCAAAAGAGGGTGCTAAGAAATTGTGGGTCCGGAGAGGCCGCCAATGGAAATTGAGCCTTGCAACGTTTAACCACGGCCGCTCGATGAAAACGCACATGTTTTCATCGAGCGGCTGTGAGAGGTATAGCTGTAGTCGTAATCAAACTTAATAAGAGGTACCGATTAAAGTTAGTACAAGCCTACGCTCCAATATCCAGCTACGATGATGAGGAAGTAGATCAGTTTTATGAAGAAGTTGAATTAGCGGTGTGAAAAGTGCAAACTCAGTATATTGTAGTAATGGGCGACTTCAATACAAAAGTTGGGGAAAAGTTGGCTGGTGAACAAACAATTGGCAACTACGGCGTTGATTCTAGAAACGCTATATATGAGAGATGCTGGTAGAATTCGCCGAAAGGAATAAGCTTCGAATAATGAACACCTTTTTCATGAAGCGTAGCAACAGAAAGTGGACCTGGGAAAGCCCTAATGGTGAAACAAGCAATGAAATTGACTTCATACTTTCTGCTGATCCCAGCATAGTGCAGGATGTAGAAGTGATAGGTAGGGTAAAGTGCAGTGACCATAGGTTAGTGAGGGCTAGGATTCACCTCAATTTGAAGAGAGAAAGAGCAAAATTGGTCAAGAAGTAACCGGTCAACCTAGAGGCAGCGTGGATAAAAGCAGACAAATTCAGGCTGGTACTTGCAAACAAATATGCAGCCTTAGAACAGAGAGATGAGGATGACATAAAGCTAATGAATGAAACCGTAACTGGCTTCAGAGGCAGCAATTGAAGTGGGAGGCAAGGCACCAAGGCAACCAGTAGGCAAGCTCTCCCAAGTAACAAAGGACCCAATAAAGGAACTACAAAAAATGAAAGTATCCAACTCAAGAGATAAGATAGAATTCGCGGAACTGTCAAAACTGATCAACAAGGTTAAAATAAGTGATATTCGAAACTATAACGTGAGAAAGACTGAAGTAACCGTAAAAAATGGACACAGCCTGAAATCAGTGCGAAAGAAACTTGGCATAGGACAAACCAAGATGCATGCACTAAAAGATAGGCAGGGTAATATCATCAGCAATCTCGAAGATATAGTAAAAGCAGCGGGAGAATTATATACTGACCTGTACAGTACCCAGAGGAGTCTGGATATCTCAATTGGAAACAGTAATTAACAGGATACAGAAACTCCTTCTGTAACTAGTGATGAGGTCAGAAGGGCCTTGCAAGACATGAAACGAGGAAGAGCGGCAGAAGAAGATGGGATAACAGTCGATTTAATCAAAGATGGAGGAGACCTAATGCATGGAAAACTGGCGGCTCTTTATACGAAGTGTCTATCGACTGCGAGGGTCCAAGAAAACTGGAAGAATGCAAACATTATGCTAATCCACAAAAAGGGAGACGTTAAAGAATTGAAAAATTATAGGCCCATTAGCTTACTCCTAGTATTATATAAAATATTTACTAAAATAATATCCAATACAGTAAGGGCAACACTCGACTTTAGTCAACCAAGGGAAACAGGCTGGCTTCAGAAAGGGATACTCTACAATGGATAACATCCATGTATTCAATCAGGTAATGGAGAAATCCGCAGAGTACAATCAGTCTCTCTATATGGTTTTCATAGATTACGAAAGGGCATTTGACTCAGTAGAGATACCAGCTGTCATAGAGGCATTATGTAATCAAGGAGTACAGAACGCTTACGTAAATACCTTGGAAAATATCTGCAGAGGTTCTACAGCTACATTAATTCTACACAAGAAAAGCAAGAAGATACCTATAAAGAAGGGGGTCAGACAGGGAGACACAATCTCTCTAATGCTATTCGCTGTGTGCTTGGAAGAATTATTCAAGCTATTAAACTGGGAATGCTTAGGAGTAAAGACCGACGGTGAATATCTCAGCAAGCTTCGGTTTGCCGATGGCATTTTTCTATTCAGCAACAATCCAGACGAGTTACAACAAATGATTGAGGACCTTAACAGAGAGAGTGCAAGAGTGGGATTGAAGATCAACATGCAGAAGACAAAGATAATGATAAATATCCGGGCAAAGGAACAAGATTTCAGGATCGCCAGTCGGCCTCTAGAGCCTGTGAAGGAGTACGTTTACGTAGGTCAATTAATCACAGGGAGCCCTGATCATGAGAAGGGAAGTCATAGAAGAATAAAAATGGGTTGGATCGCATACGACAGACATTGCCAGCTCCTGATTGGAAGCTTACCATTATCATTGAAAAAGAAGGTGTACAATACAATCAGTGCATTTTACCAGCGCTTACATATGGGGCAGAGACTGACAAAGGAGCTTGAGAACAAGTTAAGGACCGCGCACAGAGCGATGGAATGAAGATTGCTAGGCATTACGTTAATAGACAGAAAGAGAGCGGTTTGGATCAGAGAGCAAATGGGTATAGACGATATTCTAATTGACATCCAGACAAAAAAATTAAGCTGGGCAGGTTATGTAATGCGCAGGTTAGATAACCATTGGACCATTAGGGTTACAGAACGGGTACCAAGAGAAGGGAAATGCAATCGAGGACCACGGAAGTCTAGGTGGAGCGATGAAATGAGGAAATTCGCGGGCGCTAGTTGGAATCGGTTGGCGCAGCACAGGTGTAATTGGAGATCGCAGAGAGAGGCCTTCGTCCTGCAGTGCACATAAAACAGCATGATGAAGAATAAGATGATGATGTGGTGGTGGTGGTGGTGATGATGATGATGACCTACTCAGAAGCGCGTCCAAGGTGGCATGGCGGCTCGGTGGCTTGATGCTCGTTTCGAAAAGAGATGCTCATGTCATCATCCCACGCATCTGCGGTCTTTTTTTTTTCTTTCGTGTCTTTCCCTCATCTGATCTCTATGGCAATCCGACGGTTTCACGAATGTATATTTTCGTGTTTCAGAAAGAGCGGGGCTGGGCGAACTAATTACATATGCAAATACGATAGCTTTGGAATTTGGTAGCTCGAAATAACACACTGGCAGGGAGGAGAAGGGAGACGACACGCCTGCTTATCAGCAACTGAAGGCTTATTCACAAAAAGAATGCTTATGTGTTTGCGTACCCAAATAAAACCCAGCACAGGGGAAAATACTTTTAAATTTTCCCTGTGTTGTCTTTGGTGTCTGTTTGTTGGCTTCTTATGATATGATTAATAAAAATTGGGCCCCTCGGTTAACCCCGTCTCTTCTCGTGCACCAACGGATGGCCATTTAGCAACGAATAAACGGACTGCGAAGACTGCCTTTTCTGAAGAAAACAATATTATGCAGATCCCATGCACTGTGGGAATCATGCAAGCGAAGCTTTCTGTGCAGTTTGCTTTCATTTACGATAATTAGTGGTGTTGTTGACGGCGAATGTTTAATTTCTTCAATGTTTAGTCCAACATGAGAGGGGTGAGCTGATGTTAAACGCTACCTTGCGTGCACCACTGCTGCTTGTCTGCGTAGTACACACAGAACAAACAGGGAGAGGTGCTTGCTTGAGGCGTTGTTGTGCGTCATATTTCACCTCATGGGAGGGTTAAGCGTTGTCATTGCCTCACATGACACATCGCATCGGGGCAGAAGTATTGATGTTGAATTGGATTATGGGGCTGTACGTGCCAAAATCACAGTTGGATTATGCGTACGTCGTAGTGACGGAACCCGGATTAATTTTGACAGCGTGGTGTTCTTTAACGTGTGCCGAAATTTAAGTGCACGTGCTTTATCTATTTCGCCTCCCTCCGTCGAAATTCGGCTGCCGCAGTCGCGATCAAGTCCGCGACCTCGAGCAATGCCATAGCCGCAAAGCTGCCGCGGCGGGCACAAAAATGTTGATTTGAGGTGCGACTGCTTCCGTATATAGTGTCGCCTGGACACTGCGGCGCGCTTTAATTGATGTGGCTCTGCTTCTGCACGCTCTGCGTAAGTTGTTCGCTTGACATATTTGGATGGCGGTAATTTTTCAGAAATATCAGAAACGCATCGAACTGTACCTTCAACCTAAGTTTATCCACTTTCCTCGCAACGACTGTCTTGTGTATAGTAGTTGCGTTTCCTTGCCTTCTCACGTCACCTTTTCCCAATCCCCTCCCCTCACTTGTATGGGAATGCAAGCGAAGAGTGGCAAGGCTGTTATTCACTCGTTTCGCCACAGCATTGGTTTTACCAATTACCTACCTCCTCTCCCCACTCCTCCAAGGGGTGTTGGCTCTAGCAGCCTATCCAGCTTCCCTCTGGACTTGGACATTAGTAGAAAGGTGGGGGTCCGGATAATTACAGCTGTCAAGAGGCTAATGTGGCGACGTCCAGGGAGTTCCAGAGAGCATTGCGCACATTCGACGCGGTGCAAATGTCCAAACGAGTTTCTCGCGTCTCCCATCTTCACTGCCACGCTCCTGTCGTGTATGCACACGCTCTGAACAACCCCCGACGCTGCGCACGAGACAGCCGCAGCAGCAGTGGCAAAGTATTGTTGAACAATAAATGAAATTTATTATTACGCTTACATGGAGCATTTTTTTCACTCGAAAGCTTAGTAAGGAAAAAATTAAGTGCATGGCACTTGAACCTGCGAACCTCTAGAGCTTTGGCTACAATAACGTTATAACGTGACAGACATTACACTTATAGATAATTGGATGCGGATATGTCCACCACGAATGTATTTTAATAACAGTATAGCCAGCACTTGCACCTAGCGACCACAGAATGTCGAATTATCTTTACTCCTTTAAACATAAATCCATTCAATATAATGCTATAAGGATATTTAATACCCGCTGCACTAAAGAGTGGCTACATGATTTTGCCTTTGAGCCCCAGGTCGGCGATCGCGTCGTGTTACAATTAGCAGCATTAACTTCTGAGGTAGCCTCTGTACAGGGGCAAACGTCGCAAGGAGCATAAACGTTCGCGAGAATTGGACGACAATGCATGTTAACGCATGCGTGCGGCGTACATGCAACACTGCACCGTTCTGGACTAGCGATTTGTCGAGCCGTTGACTGCTGGTTACCGGCGCTAGATCCTAAGTCCTCAAGCCTTCGTTTGCAGTGACGCTTTTTTCGCGTGTACGGCTCTCCCCTCGCTTCAGGGCTTCTTGGCACCTGTGAAGGAAAGAAGGAAATCAACTTCATTCAAGGTCCTGCAGGCAACGATAGCTTTGGGGCTCTCATGGAGTGGGAGTCTGCCATGACGGAACCGGGAGGTTGAGTTTCCTGGCGGCGGCGTGGACCTGCTGGACGGCCCAGAGTTGGGGAGCGAGTTCTTCGCTCCGGAGCAAAACACTTCATGACGTTGATTTACGCGATGAATAAACGGATATGAACACACTGGTTTGCTGGAAGAAAAAAGGTAAGTGTGTAGTCCATTACAAGGTCAGCACAGCCAGGTCCACCCACTTATCAGGAAAGCGCCGGTTAGGCCGATCCCTCACTCTCCAAGCTAATGCACTTGCTGACGTCGATTTACGCGATGAATAAACGGATGTGAGCAGATTTGTTTTCCCGAAAGAAAAAAGGTAAGTCTAAAGCTCATTACAATGTCAGCGCAGCCAGGCCCAACCACTTCTCTGGAAAGCGTAGATAAGGCGGATACATCAATCTCCGTGCTAATGAACTTGCTGAAGTCGATTTACGCAATGAATAAACGCATATTCACAGATGGGCTTTTCCGAATGAAAAAGGTAAGCCTATAGCCCATCACATTGTCAGCATAGCAAAGTGCACCCACAACTCTGGAAATCCCTGATTCGCCGGATACATCACTCGCCATGTTAACTCTTACCACGCCAACGAGCTTTGGGAGAGAGCCTTGGCCAGCACCGACCTCGAGGATAAGCAACGGCTGATTGCAAGGCCCCAGGACGCGGCCCGAGCTCAAGGCGTTCTGGAATGAGGACGCCGGTCCAAAGCTGCATTCACCAAATAAAAATCTTTATTCCCTCTCTCACACACTCTCCATGTTTATGCACTTGCTGAAGTTGATTTCCGCGATGAATAAACGCATATGCAAAGATGAGCTTTTCCGAATGAAAAAGGTAAGCCTAAAGCCCATTACAATGTCAGCAAAGAGAAGTGCACCCACATCTCTGGAAAGAGTTGATTCGGCAGATACACCACTCTTCATGTTTATGCACGTACTGGCGTCGACTGAGGCGATTAATAAACGATATGCACAGACGTGCCTTTTCCGAAAGAAAAAGGTAAGCCTAGAGCCCATTACAATTTTACAGCAGCCAAGTCCACCCACTTCTGTGGAAAGCGCTGGTTCGGCGGATACATCCCTCCCCACGCTAATGCACTTGCTAAATAGGCGCAGAATGATTTTGTCAAGTCAATGAAAAAAAAAAATTAATATATCGTTCACAGAAAGGCAAAATAAATTTACTCGGAAGTGCATCTCACTAATTTAAGCGAACTCGCTACGCACTATCACCGTGGTAGGAGGACTTCTCCTCCCTCTCATTGCAAACTGGCTAGACCTCTGGCGTCCACATTACCCATGCTTCAGACTAAGTGCTATCCAAAGCTGGTCCTTTTCCATACGATCACTGTGGGGCTGTTAGCAATCTCGCACACATGTTCTTGCAATGCCTCTCGTTACAGGGACCCAATCGCATCACGGAAGAACGGAACTCTGCCATCCAGAGCTCAGAACTTTCACGACAAAGTTGGGCTGTCCAGAGAGCCCACGATGCGGCGGTTAGGCTCGGCCAACCAGGCCCCACGTGGGATAAGCCACCAGCTCTAACCTAGAGCAAAGCTTCCCAGGAACTTGTGAATAAAGTTCTTTGTCTTTCTGTCGAAAGCGCAGATTATTCGCAGAGAGGACTTCCCCCGCAGATTTAGGCGCTAAATAAGCGAATAGGCATAGAATAATATTCTCGGAAAAAGTGAAAAACAACCCCATGAAAATGCCCTTTCTTAGAGGAAACAAATTTACTCGGAAGTGCGGATTATTCGCAGAGAGGACTCCCTCCGCACGCGTTGACTACTATTTAGACGGCAAATACGCGAAAGGGCCAAGAATAATTTTCCCCCGAAAATGGAAAAAACAGTAAGCCTATAGCCCATGAAAATATCATTTTTGAGACGAAAAATAAAGTGGCTGGAAAGCGCGGTTCTCGGCATATATCAGTCCCTGGGCATGCGTAGAAGCCGTTTAACGCGATTAGTGAACGATCAGGCAAAGAATAATTTTGCCCCGAAAATGGAAAAAACAGTAAGCCTATAGCCCATGAAAATATCATTTTTGAGACGAAAAATAAAGTGGCTGGAAAGCGCCGGTTCTCGGCATATATCAGTCCCTGGGCAAGCGTAGAAGCCGTTTAACGCGATTAGTGAACGATCGGGCAAAGAATAATTTTGCCCCAAAAAAGGAAAAAACAGTAAGCCTATAGCCCATGAAAATTTCATTTTTGAGACGAAAAATAAAGTGGCTGGAATGCGCCGGTTCTCGGCATATATCAGTCCCTGGGCATCCGTAGAAGCCGTTTAACGCGATTAGTGAACGATCAGGCAAAGAATAATTTTGCCCCAAAAATGGAAAAAACACTAAGCCTATAGCCCATGAAAATATCATTTTTGAGACGAAAAATAATGTGGCTGGAAAGCGCCGGTTCTCGGCATATATCAGTCCCTGGGCATGCGTAGAAGCCGTTTAACGCGATAAGTGAACGATCAGGCAAAGAATAATTTTGCCCCAAAAATGGAAAAAACACTAAGCCTATAGCCCATGAAAATTTCATTTTTGAGACGAAAAATAAAGTGGCTGGAATGCGCCGGTTCGCGGCATATATCAGTCCCTGGGCAAGCGTAGAAGCCGTTTAACGCGATTAGTGAACGATCGGGCAAAGAATAATTTTGCCCCAAAAAAGGAAAAAACAGTAAGCCTATAGCCCATGAAAATTTCATTTTTGAGACGAAAAATAAAGTGGCTGGAATGCGCCGGTTCTCGGCATATATCAGTCCCTGGGCATCCGTAGAAGCCGTTTAACGCGATTAGTGAACGATCAGGCAAAGAATAATTTTGCCCCAAAAATGGAAAAAACACTAAGCCTATAGCCCATGAAAATATCATTTTTGAGACGAAAAATAATGTGGCTGGAAAGCGCCGGTTCTCGGCATATATCAGTCCCTGGGCATGCGTAGAAGCCGTTTAACGCGATAAGTGAACGATCAGGCAAAGAATAATTTTGCCCCAAAAATGGAAAAAACACTAAGCCTATAGCCCATGAAAATTTCATTTTTGAGACGAAAAATAAAGTGGCTGGAATGCGCCGGTTCGCGGCATATATCAGTCCCTGGGCATCCGTAGAAGCCGTTTAACGCGATTAGTGAACGATCAGGCAAAGAATAATTTTGCCCCAAAAATGGAAAAAACACTAAGCCTATATATAGCCCATGAAAATATCATTTTTGAGACGAAAAATAAAATGGCTGGAAAGCGCCGGTTCTCGGCATATATCAGTCCCTGGGCATGCGTAGAAGCCGTTTAACGCGATAAGTGAATGATCAGGCAAAGAATAATTTTGCCCCAAAAATGGAAAAAACACTAAGCCTATATTCCCATGAAAATTTCATTTTTGAGACAAAAATAAAGTGGCTGGAATGCGCCGGTTCTCGGCATATATCAATCCCTGGGCATCCGTAGAAGCCGTTTAACGCGATTAGTGAACGATCAGGCAAAGAATAATTTTGCCCCAAAAATGGAAAAAACAGTAAGCCTATAGCCCATGAAAATATCATTTTTGAGACGAAAAATAAAGTGGCTGGAAAGCGCCGGTTCTCGGCATATATCAGTCCCTGGGCATGCGTAGAAGCCGTTTAACGCGATTAGTGAACGATCAGGCAAAGAATAATTTTCCCCCGAAAATGGAAAAAACACTAAGCCTATATATAGCCCATGAAAATATCATTTTTGAGACGAAAAATAAAGTGGCTGGAAAGCGCCGGTTCTCGGCATATATCAGTCCCTGGGCATGCGTAGAAGCCGTTTAACGCGATTAGTGAACGATCAGGCAAAGAATAATTTTCCCCCGAAAAAGGAAAAAACACTAAGCCTATAGCCCATGAAAATATCATTTTTGAGACGAAAAATAAAGTGGCTCGAAAGCGCCGGTTTTCGGCATATATCATTCCCTGGGCATGCGTAGAAGCCGTTTAACGCGATTAGTGAACGATCAGGCAAAGAATAATTTTGCCCCAAAAATGGAAAAAACACTAAGCCTATAGCCCATGAAAATATCATTTTTGAGACGAAAAATAAAGTGGCTGGAATGCGCCGGTTCGCGGCATATATCAGTCCCTGGGCATCCGTAGAAGCCGTTTAACGCGATTAGTGAACGATCAGGCAAAGAATAATTTTGCCCCAAAAATGGAAAAAACACTAAGCCTATAGCCCATGAAAATATCATTTTTGAGACGAAAAATAAAGTGGCTGGAAAGCGCCGGTTCTCGGCATATATCAGTCCCTGGGCATGCGTAGAAGCCGTTTAACGCGATTAGTGAACGATCAGGCAAAGAATAATTTTGCCCCAAAAATGGAAAAAACACTAAGCCTATAGCCCATGAACATATCATTTTTGAGACGAAAAATAAAGTGGCTGGAAAGCGGCGGTTCTCGGCATATATCAGTCCCTGGGCATGCGTAGAAGCCGTTTAACGCGATAAGTGAACGATCAGGCAAAGAATAATTTTGCTTCAAAAATGGAAAAAACACTAAGCCTATAGCCAATGAAAATTTCATTTTTGAGACGAAAAATAAAGTGGCTGGAATGCGCCGGTTCTCGGCATATATCAGTCCCTGGGCATGCGTAGAAGCCGTTTAACGCGATAAGTGAACGATCAGGCAAAGAATAATTTTGCCCCAAAAATGGAAAAAACACTAAGCCTATAGCCCATGAAAATTTCATTTTTGAGACGAAAAATAAAGTGGCTGGAATGCGCCGGTTCTCGGCATATATCAGTCCCTGGGCATCCGTAGAAGCCGTTTAACGCGATTAGTGAATGATCAGGCAAAGAATAATTTTGCCCCAAAAATGGAAAAAACACTAAGCCTATAGCCCATGAAAATATCATATTTGAGACGAAAAATAAAGTGGCTGGATAGCGGCGGTTCTCGGCATATATCAGTCCCTGGGCATGCGTAGAAGCCGTTTAACGCGATTAGTGAACGATCAGGCAAAGAATAATTTTCCCCCAAAAATGGAAAAAACACTAAGCCTATAGCCCATGAAAACTTCATTTTTGAGACGAAAAATAAAGTGGCTCGAAAGCGCCGGTTCTCGGCACATATCATTCCCTGGGCATGCGTAGAAGCCGTTTAACGCGATTAGTGAACGATCAGGCAAAGAATAATTTTCCCCCAAAAATGGAAAAAACACTAAGCCTATAGCCCATGAAAATTTCATTTTTGAGACGAAAAATAAAGTGGCTGGAATGCGCCGGTTCTCGGCATATATCAGTCCCTGGACATCCGTAGAAGCCGTTTAACGCGATTAGTGAACGATCAGGCAAAGAATAATTTTGCCCCAAAAATGGAAAAAACACTAAGCCTATAGCCCATGAAAACTTCATTTTTGAGACGAAAAATAAAGTGGCTCGAAAGCGCCGGTTCTCGGCACATATCATTCCCTGGGCATGCGTAGAAGCCGTTTAACGCGATTAGTGAACGATCAGGCAAAGAATAATTTTCCCCCAAAAATGGAAAAAACACTAAGCCTATAGCCCATGAAAACTTCATTTTTGAGACGAAAAATAAAGTGGCTCGAAAGCGCCGGTTCTCGGCATATATCAGTCCCTGGGCATGCGTAGAAGCCGTTTAACGCGATTAGTGAACGATCAGGCAAAGAATAATTTTCCCCCAAAAATGGAAAAAACACTAAGCCTATAGCCCATGAAAACTTCATTTTTGAGACGAAAAATAAAGTGGCTGGAATGCGCCGGTTCTCGGCATATATCAGTCCCTGGGCATGCGTAGAAGCCGTTTAACGCGATAAGTGAACGATCAGGCAAAGAATAATTTTGCCCCAAAAATGGAAAAAACACTAAGCCTATAGCCCATGAAAATTTCATTTTTTGAGACGAAAAATAAAGTGGCTGTAATGCGCCGGTTCGCGGCATATATCAGTCCCTGGGCATCCGTAGAAGCCGTTTAACGCGATTAGTGAACGATCAGGCAAATAATAATTTTGCCCGAAAAATGGAAAAAACACTAAGCCTATAGCCCATGAAAATATCATTTTTGAGACGAAAAATAAAATGGCTGGAAAGCGCCGGTTCTCGGCATATATCAGTCCCTGGGCATGCGTAGAAGCCGTTTAACGCGATAAGTGAACGATCAGGCAAAGAATAATTTTGCCCCAAAAATGGAAAAAACACTAAGCCTATATAGCCCATGAAAATTTCATTTTTGAGACGAAAAATAAAGTGGCTGGAATGCGCCGGTTCTCGGCATATACCAGTCCCTGGGCATCCGTAGAAGCCGTTTAACGCGATTAGTGAACGATCAGGCAAAGAATAATTTTGCCCCAAAAATGGAAAAAACACTGAGCCTATAGCCCATGAAAATATCATTTTTGAGACGAAAAATAAAGTGGCTGGAAAGTGCCGGTTCTCGGCATATATCAGTCCCTGGGCATGCGTAGAAGCCGTTTAACGCGATAAGTGAACGATCAGGCAAAGAATAATTTTGCCCCAAAAATGGAAAAAACACTAAGCCTATAGCCCATGAAAATTTCATTTTTGAGACGAAAAATAAAGTGGCTGGAATGCGCCGGTTCTCGGCATATACCAGTCCCTGGGCATCCGTAGAAGCCGTTTAACGCGATTAGTGAACGATCAGGCAAAGAATAATTTTGCCCCAAAAATGGAAAAAACACTGAGCCTATAGCCCATGAAAATATCATTTTTGAGACGAAAAATAAAGTGGCTGGATAGTGCCGGTTCTCGGCATATATCAGTCCCTGGGCATGCGTAGAAGCCGTTTAACGCGATTAGTGAACGATCAGGCAAAGAATAATTTTCCCCCAAAAATGGAAAAAACACTAAGCCTATAACCCATGAAAATTTCATTTTTGAGACGAAAAATAAAGTGGCTGGAATGCGCCGGTTCTCGGCATATATCAGTCCCTGGGCATCCGTAGAAGCCATTTAACGCGATTAGTGAACGATCAGGCAAAGAATAATTTTGCCCCAAAAATGGAAAAAACACTAAGCCTATAGCCCATGAAAATTTCATTTTTGAGACGAAAAATAAAGTGGCTGGAGTGCGCCGGTTCGCGGCATATATCAGTCCCTGGGCATCCGTAGAAGCCGTTTAACGCGATTAGTGAACGATCAGGCAAAGAATAATTTTGCCCCAAAAATGGAAAAAACACTAAGCCTATAGCCCATGAAAATATCATTTTTGAGACGAAAAATAAAGTGGCTGGAAAGCGCCGGTTCTCGGCATATATCAGTCCCTGGGCATGCGTAGAAGCCGTTTAACGCGATTAGTGAACGATCAGGCAAAGAATAATTTTGCCCCAAAACTGGAAAAAACACTAAGCCTATAGCCCATGAAAATTTCATTTTTGAGACGAAAAATAAAGTGGCTGGAATGCGCCGGTTCTCGGCATATATCAGTCCCTGGGCATCCGTAGAAGCCGTTTAACGCGATAAGTGAACGATCAGGCAAAGAATAATTTTGCCCCAAAAATGGAAAAAACACTAAGCCTATAGCCCATGAAAATTTCATTTTTGAGACGAAAAATAAAGTGGCTGGAATGCGCCGGTTCGCGGCATATATCAGTCCCTGGGCATCCGTAGAAGCCGTTTAACGCGATTAGTGAACGATCAGGCAAAGAATAATTTTGCCCCAAAAATGGAAAAAACACTAAGCCTATAGCCCATGAAAATATCATTTTTGAGACGAAAAATAAAGTGGCTGGAAAGCGCCGGTTCTCGGCATATATCAGTCCCTGGGCATGCGTAGAAGCCGTTTAACGCGATTAGTGAACGATCAGGCAAAGAATAATTTTGCCCCAAAAATGGAAAAAACACTAAGCCTGAAAGCACTAAGCCCATGAAAATTTCATTTTTGAGACGAAAAATAAAGTGGCTGGAGTGCGCCGGTTCGCGGCATATATCAGTCCCTGGGCATCCGTAGAAGCCGTTTAACGCGATTAGTGAACGATCAGGCAAAGAATAATTTTGCCCCAAAAATGGAAAAAACACTAAGCCTATAGCCCATGAAAATATCATTTTTGAGACGAAAAATAAAGTGGCTGGAATGCGCCGGTTCTCGGCATATACCAGTCCCTGGGCATCCGTAGAAGCCGTTTAACGCGATTAGTGAACTATCAGGCAAAGAATAATTTTGCCCCAAAAATGGAAAAAACACTGAGCCTATAGCCCATGAAAATATCATTTTTGAGACGAAAAATAAAGTGGCTGGAAAGTGCCGGTTCTCGGCATATATCAGTCCCTGGGCATGCGTAGAAGCCGTTTAACGCGATAAGTGAACGATCAGGCAAAGAATAATTTTGCCCCAAAAATGGAAAAAACACTAAGCCTATAGCCCATGAAAATTTCATTTTTGAGACGAAAAATAAAGTGGCTGGAATGCGCCGGTTCTCGGCATATACCAGTCCCTGGGCATCCGTAGAAGCCGTTTAACGCGATTAGTGAACGATCAGGCAAAGAATAATTTTGCCCCAAAAATGGAAAAAACACTGAGCCTATAGCCCATGAAAATATAATTTTTGAGACGAAAAATAAAGTGGCTGGATAGTGCCGGTTCTCGGCATATATCAGTCCCTGGGCATGCGTAGAAGCCGTTTAACGCGATTAGTGAACGATCAGGCAAAGAATAATTTTCCCCCAAAAATGGAAAAAACACTAAGCCTATAACCCATGAAAATTTCATTTTTGAGACGAAAAATAAAGTGGCTGGAATGCGCCGGTTCTCGGCATATATCAGTCCCTGGGCATCCGTAGAAGCCATTTAACGCGATTAGTGAACGATCAGGCAAAGAATAATTTTGCCCCAAAAATGGAAAAAACACTAAGCCTATAGCCCATGAAAATTTCATTTTTGAGACGAAAAATAAAGTGGCTGGAGTGCGCCGGTTCGCGGCATATATCAGTCCCTGGGCATCCGTAGAAGCCGTTTAACGCGATTAGTGAACGATCAGGCAAAGAATAATTTTGCCCCAAAAATGGAAAAAACACTAAGCCTATAGCCCATGAAAATATCATTTTTGAGACGAAAAATAAAGTGGCTGGAAAGCGCCGGTTCTCGGCATATATCAGTCCCTGGGCATGCGTAGAAGCCGTTTAACGCGATTAGTGAACGATCAGGCAAAGAATAATTTTGCCCCAAAACTGGAAAAAACACTAAGCCTATAGCCCATGAAAATTTCATTTTTGAGACGAAAAATAAAGTGGCTGGAATGCGCCGGTTCTCGGCATATATCAGTCCCTGGGCATCCGTAGAAGCCGTTTAACGCGATAAGTGAACGATCAGGCAAAGAATAATTTTGCCCCAAAAATGGAAAAAACACTAAGCCTATAGCCCATGAAAATTTCATTTTTGAGACGAAAAATAAAGTGGCTGGAATGCGCCGGTTCGCGGCATATATCAGTCCCTGGGCATCCGTAGAAGCCGTTTAACGCGATTAGTGAACGATCAGGCAAAGAATAATTTTGCCCCAAAAATGGAAAAAACACTAAGCCTATAGCCCATGAAAATATCATTTTTGAGACGAAAAATAAAGTGGCTGGAAAGCGCCGGTTCTCGGCATATATCAGTCCCTGGGCATGCGTAGAAGCCGTTTAACGCGATTAGTGAACGATCAGGCAAAGAATAATTTTGCCCCAAAAATGGAAAAAACACTAAGCCTGAAAGCACTAAGCCCATGAAAATTTCATTTTTGAGACGAAAAATAAAGTGGCTGGAGTGCGCCGGTTCGCGGCATATATCAGTCCCTGGGCATCCGTAGAAGCCGTTTAACGCGATTAGTGAACGATCAGGCAAAGAATAATTTTGCCCCAAAAATGGAAAAAACACTAAGCCTATAGCCCATGAAAATATCATTTTTGAGACGAAAAATAAAGTGGCTGGAAAGCGCCGGTTCTCGGCATATATCAGTCCCTGGGCATGCGTAGAAGCCGTTTAACGCGATTAGTGAACGATCAGGCAAAGAAGAATTTTGCCCCAAGAATGGAAAAAACACTAAGCCTATAGCCCATGAAAATTTCATTTTTGAGACGAAAAATAAAGTGGCTGGAATGCGCCGGTTCTCGGCATATATCAGTCCCTGGGCATCCGTAGAAGCCGTTTAACGCGATTAGTGAACGATCAGGCAAAGAATAATTTTGCCCCAAAAATGGAAAAAACACTAAGCCTATAGCCCATGAACATATCATTTTTGAGACGAAAAATAAAGTGGCTGGAAAGCGGCGGTTCTCGGCATATATCAGTCCCTGGGCATGCGTAGAAGCCGTTTAACGCGATAAGTGAACGATCAGGCAAAGAATAATTTTGCTTCAAAAATGGAAAAAACACTAAGCCTATAGCCCATGAAAATTTCATTTTTGAGACGAAAAATAAAGTGGCTGGAATGCGCCGGTTCTCGGCATATATCAGTCCCTGGGCATCCGTAGAAGCCGTTTAACGCGATTAGTGAACGATCAGGCAAAGAATAATTTTGCCCCCAAAATGGAAAAACACTAAGCCTATAGCCCATGAAAATATCATTTTTGAGACGAAAAATAATGTGGCTGGAAAGCGCGGGTTCTCGGCATATATCAGTCCCTGGGCATGCGTAGAAGCCGTTTAACGCGATAAGTGAACGATCAGGCAAAGAATAATTTTGCCCCAAAAATGGAAAAAACACTAAGCCTAAATACCCATGAAAATTTCATTTTTGAGACGAAAAATAAAGTGGCTGGAATGCGCCGGTTCGCGGCATATATCAGTCCCTGGGCATCCGTAGAAGCCGTTTAACGCGATTAGTGAACGATCAGGCAAAGAATAATTTTGCCCCAAAAATGGAAAAAACACTAAGCCTATAGCCCATGAAAATATCCTTTTTGAGACGAAAAATAAAGTGGCTCGAAAGCGCCGGTTCTCGGCATATATCATTCCCTGGGCATGCGTAGAAGCCGTTTAACGCGATTAGTGACCGATCAGGCAAAGAATAATTTTGCCCCAAAAATGGAAAAAACACTAAGCCTATAGCCCATGAAAATTTCATTTTTGAGACGAAAAATAAAGTGGCTGGAATGCGCCGGTTCTCGGCATATATCAGTCCCTGGGCATCCGTAGAAGCCGTTTAACGCGATTAGTGAGCGATCAGGCAAAGAATAATTCTGCCCAAAAAATGGAAAAAACACTAAGCCTATATATAGCCCATGAAAACTTCATTTTTGAGACGAAAAATAAAGTGGCTGGAAAGCGCCGGTTCTCGGCATATATCAGTCCCTGGGCATGCGTAAAAGCCGTTTAACGCGATTAGTGAACGATCAGGCAAAGAAGAATTTTGCCCCAAGAATGGAAAAAACACTAAGCCTATAGCCCATGAAAATTTCATTTTTGAGACGAAAAATAAAGTGGCTGGAATGCGCCGGTTCTCGGCATATATCAGACCCTGGGCATCCGTAGAAGCCGTTTAACGCGATTAGTGAACGATCAGGCAAAGAATAATTTTGCTCCAAAAATGTAAAAAACACTAAGCCTATAATAGCCCATGAACATATCATTTTTGAGACGAAAAATAAAGTGGCTGGAAAGCGGCGGTTCTCGGCATATATCAGTCCCTGGGCATGCGTAGAAGCCGTTTAACGCGATAAGTGAACGATCAGGCAAAGAATAATTTTGCTTCAAAAATGGAAAAAACAAGCCCATGAAAATTTCATTTTTGAGACGAAAAATAAAGTGGCTGGAATGCGCCGGTTCGCGGCATATATCAGTCCCTGGGCATCCGTAGAAGCCGTTTAACGCGATTAGTGAACGATCAGGCAAAGAATAATTTTGCCCCAAAAATGGAAAAAACACTAAGCTAAGCCCATGAAAATATCATTTTTGAGACGAAAAATAAAGTGGCTGGAAAGCGCCGGTTCTCGGCATATATCAGTCCCTGGGCATGCGTAGAAGCCGTTTAACGCGATTAGTGAACGATCAGGCAAAGAATAATTTTGCCCCAAAAATGGAAAAAACAGTAAGCCTATAACCCATAAAAACTTCATTTTTGAGACGAAAAATAAAGTGGCTCGAAAGCGCCGGTTCTCGGCATATATCAGTCCCTGGGCATACGTAGAAGCCGTTTAATGCCATTAGTGAACGATCAGGCAAAGAATAATTTTGCCCCAAAAATGGAAAAAACACTAAGCCTATAGCCCATGAAAACTTCATTTTTGAGACGAAAAATAAAGTGGCTCGAAAGTGCCGGTTCTCGGCATATATCAGTCCCTGGGCATGCGTAGAAGCCGTTTAACGCGATTAGTGAACGATCAGGCAAAGAATAATTTTGCCCCAAAAATGGAAAAAACACTAAGCCTATAGCCCATGAAAATATCATTTTTGAGACGAAAAATAAAGTGGCTGGAAAGCGCCGGTTCTCGGCATATATCAGTCCCTGGGCATGCGTAGAAGCCGTTTAACGCGATTAGTGAACGATCAGGCAAAGAATAATTTTGCCCCAAAAATGGAAAAAACACTAAGCCTATAGCCCATGAAAATTTCATTTTTAAGACGAAAAATAAAGTGGCTGGAATGCGCCGGTTCTCGGCATATATCAGTCCCTGGGCATCCGTAGAAGCCGTTTAACGCGATTAGTGAACGATCAGGCAAAGAATAATTTTGCCCCAAAAATGGAAAAAACACTAAGCCTATAGCCCATGAAAATTTCATTTTTGAGACGAAAAATAAAGTGGCTGGAGTGCGCCGGTTCGCGGCATATATCAGTCCCTGGGCATCCGTAGAAGCCGTTTAACGCGATTAGTGAACGATCAGGCAAAGAATAATTTTGCCCCAAAAATGGAAAAAACACTAAGCCTATAGCCCATGAAAATATCATTTTTGAGACGAAAAATAAAGTGGCTGGAAAGCGCCGGTTCTCGGCATATATCAGTCCCTGGGCATGCGTAGAAGCCGTTTAACGCGATTAGTGAACGATCAGGCAAAGAATAATTTTGCCCCAAAACTGGAAAAAACACTAAGCCTATAGCCCATGAAAATTTCATTTTTGAGACGAAAAATAAAGTGGCTGGAATGCGCCGGTTCTCGGCATATATCAGTCCCTAAACATCCGTAGAAGCCGTTTAACGCGATTAGTGAACGATCAGGCAAAGAATAATTTTGCCCCAAAAATGGAAAAAACACTAAGCCTATAGCCCATGAACATATCATTTTTGAGACGAAAAATAAAGTGGCTGGAAAGCGGCGGTTCTCGGCATATATCAGTCCCTGGGCATGCGTAGAAGCCGTTTAACGCGATAAGTGAACGATCAGGCAAAGAATAATTTTGCTTCAAAAATGGAAAAAACACTAAGCCTATAGCCCATGAAAATTTCATTTTTGAGACGAAAAATAAAGTGGCTGGAATGCGCCGGTTCTCGGCATATATCAGTCCCTGGGCATCCGTAGAAGCCGTTTAACGCGATTAGTGAACGATCAGGCAAAGAATAATTTTGCCCCCAAAATGGAAAAACACTAAGCCTATAGCCCATGAAAATATCATTTTTGAGACGAAAAATAATGTGGCTGGAAAGCGCGGGTTCTCGGCATATATCAGTCCCTGGGCATGCGTAGAAGCCGTTTAACGCGATAAGTGAACGATCAGGCAAAGAATAATTTTGCCCCAAAAATGGAAAAAACACTAAGCCTAAATACCCATGAAAATTTCATTTTTGAGACGAAAAATAAAGTGGCTGGAATGCGCCGGTTCGCGGCATATATCAGTCCCTGGGCATCCGTAGAAGCCGTTTAACGCGATTAGTGAACGATCAGGCAAAGAATAATTTTGCCCCAAAAATGGAAAATACACTAAGCCTATAGCCCATGAAAATATCCTTTTTGAGACGAAAAATATAGTGGCTCGAAAGCGCCGGTTCTCGGCATATATCATTCCCTGGGCATGCGTAGAAGCCGTTTAACGCGATTAGTGACCGATCAGGCAAAGAATAATTTTGCCCCAAAAATGGAAAAAACACTAAGCCTATAGCCCATGAAAATTTCATTTTTGAGACGAAAAATAAAGTGGCTGGAATGCGCCGGTTCTCGGCATATATCAGTCCCTGGGCATCCGTAGAAGCCGTTTAACGCGATTAGTGAACGATCAGGCAAAGAATAATTTTGCCCAAAAAATGGAAAAAACACTAAGCCTATATATAGCCCATGAAAACTTCATTTTTGAGACGAAAAATAAAGTGGCTGGAAAGCGCCGGTTCTCGGCATATATCAGTCCCTGGGCATGCGTAGAAGCCGTTTAACGCGATTAGTGAACGATCAGGCAAAGAAGAATTTTGCCCCAAGAATGGAAAAAACACTAAGCCTATAGCCCATGAAAATTTCATTTTTGAGACGAAAAATAAAGTGGCTGGAATGCGCCGGTTCTCGGCATATATCAGTCCCTGGGCATCCGTAGAAGCCGTTTAACGCGATTAGTGAACGATCAGGCAAAGAATAATTTTGCTCCAAAAATGGAAAAAACACTAAGCCTATAATAGCCCATGAACATATCATTTTTGAGACGAAAAATAAAGTGGCTGGAAAGCGGCGGTTCTCGGCATATATCAGTCCCTGGGCATGCGTAGAAGCCGTTTAACGCGATAAGTGAACGATCAGGCAAAGAATAATTTTGCTTCAAAAATGGAAAAAACACTAAGCCTATAGCCCATGAAAATTTCATTTTTGAGACGAAAAATAAAGTGGCTGGAATGCGCCGGTTCGCGGCATATATCAGTCCCTGGGCATCCGTAGAAGCCGTTTAACGCGATTAGTGAACGATCAGGCAAAGAATAATTTTGCCCCAAAAATGGAAAAAACACTAAGCTATAGCCCATGAAAATATCATTTTTGAGACGAAAAATAAAGTGGCTGGAAAGCGCCGGTTCTCGGCATATATCAGTCCCTGGGCATGCGTAGAAGCCGTTTAACGCGATTAGTGAACGATCAGGCAAAGAATAATTTTGCCCCAAAAATGGAAAAAACAGTAAGCCTATAACCCATGAAAACTTCATTTTTGAGACGAAAAATAAAGTGGCTCGAAAGCGCCGGTTCTCGGCATATATCAGTCCCTGGGCATGCGTAGAAGCCGTTTAACGCGATTAGTGAACGATCAGGCAAAGAATAATTTTGCCCCAAAAATGGAAAAAACACTAAGCCTATACCTCATGAAAATATCATTTTTGAGACGAAAAATAAAGTGGCTGGAAAGCGCCGGTTCTCGGCATATATCAGTCCCTGGGCATGCGTAGAAGCCGTTTAACGCGATTAGTGAACGATCAGGCAAAGAATAATTTTGCCCCAAAAATGGAAAAAACACTAAGCCTATAGCCCATGAAAATTTCATTTTTGAGACGAAAAATAAAGTGGCTGGAATGCGCCGGTTCTCGGCATATATCAGTCCCTGGGCATCCGTAGAAGCCGTTTAACGCGATTAGTGAACGATCAGGCAAAGAATAATTTTGCCCCAAAAATGGAAAAAACACTAAGCCTATAGCCCATGAAAATTTCATTTTTGAGACGAAAAATAAAGTGGCTGGAGTGCGCCGGTTCGCGGCATATATCAGTCCCTGGGCATCCGTAGAAGCCGTTTAACGCGATTAGTGAACGATCAGGCAAAGAATAATTTTGCCCCAAAAATGGAAAAAACACTAAGCCTATAGCCCATGAAAATATCATTTTTGAGACGAAAAATAAAGTGGCTGGAAAGCGCCGGTTCTCGGCATATATCAGTCCCTGGGCATGCGTAGAAGCCGTTTAACGCGATTAGTGAACGATCAGGCAAAGAAGAATTTTGCCCCAAGAATGGAAAAAACACTAAACCTATAGCCCATGAAAATTTCATTTTTGAGACGAAAAATAAAGTGGCTGGAATGCGCCGGTTCTCGGCATATATCAGTCCCTGGGCATCCGTAGAAGCCGTTTAACGCGATTAGTGAACGATCAGGCAAAGAATAATTTTGCTCCAAAAATGGAAAAAACACTAAGCCTATAGCCCATGAACATATCATTTTTGAGACGAAAAATAAAGTGGCTGGAAAGCGGCGGTTCTCGGCATATATCAGTCCCTGGGCATGCGTAGAAGCCGTTTAACGCGATAAGTGAACGATCAGGCAAAGAATAATTTTGCTTCAAAAATGGAAAAAACACTAAGCCTATAGCCCATGAAAATTTCATTTTTGAGACGAAAAATAAAGTGGCTGGAATGCGCCGGTTCGCGGCATATATCAGTCCCTGGGCATCCGTAGAAGCCGTTTAACGCGATTAGTGAACGATCAGGCAAAGAATAATTTTGCCCCAAAAATGGAAAAAACACTAAGCTATAGCCCATGAAAATATCATTTTTGAGACGAAAAATAAAGTGGCTGGAAAGCGCCGGTTCTCGGCATATATCAGTCCCTGGGCATGCGTAGAAGCCGTTTAACGCGATTAGTGAACGATCAGGCAAAGAATAATTTTCCCCCAAAAATGGAAAAAACACTAAGCCTATATAGCCCATGAAAATTTCATTTTTGAGACGAAAAATAAAGTGGCTGGAATGCGCCGGTTCTCGGCATATATCAGTCCCTGGGCATCCGTAGAAGCCGTTTAACGCGATTAGTGAACGATCAGGCAAAGAATAATTTTGCTCCAAAAATGGAAAAAACACTAAGCCTATAGCCCATGAAAATTTCATTTTTGAGACGAAAAATAAAGTGGCTGGAGTGCGCCGGTTCGCGGCATATATCAGTCCCTGGGCATCCGTAGAAGCCGTTTAACGCGATTAGTGAACGATCAGGCAAAGAATAATTCTGCCCAAAAAATGGAAAAAACACTAAGCCTATATATAGCCCATGAAAACTTCATTTTTGAGACGAAAAATAAAGTGGCTGGAAAGCGCCGGTTCTCGGCATATATCAGTCCCTGGGCATGCGTAGAAGCCGTTTAACGCGATTAGTGAACGATCAGGCAAAGAAGAATTTTGCCCCAAGAATGGAAAAAACACTAAGCCTATAGCCCATGAAAATTTCATTTTTGAGACGAAAAATAAAGTGGCTGGAATGCGCCGGTTCTCGGCATATATCAGACCCTGGGCATCCGTAGAAGCCGTTTAACGCGATTAGTGAACGATCAGGCAAAGAATAATTTTGCTCCAAAAATGGAAAAAACACTAAGCCTATAATAGCCCATGAACATATCATTTTTGAGACGAAAAATAAAGTGGCTGGAAAGCGGCGGTTCTCGGCATATATCAGTCCCTGGGCATGCGTAGAAGCCGTTTAACGCGATAAGTGAACGATCAGGCAAAGAATAATTTTGCTTCAAAAATGGAAAAAACACTAAGCCTATAGCCCATGAAAATTTCATTTTTGAGACGAAAAATAAAGTGGCTGGAATGCGCCGGTTCGCGGCATATATCAGTCCCTGGGCATCCGTAGAAGCCGTTTAACGCGATTAGTGAACGATCAGGCAAAGAATAATTTTGCCCCAAAAATGGAAAAAACACTAAGCTAAGCCCATGAAAATATCATTTTTGAGACGAAAAATAAAGTGGCTGGAAAGCGCCGGTTCTCGGCATATATCAGTCCCTGGGCATGCGTAGAAGCCGTTTAACGCGATTAGTGAACGATCAGGCAAAGAATAATTTTGCCCCAAAAATGGAAAAAACAGTAAGCCTATAACCCATAAAAACTTCATTTTTGAGACGAAAAATAAAGTGGCTCGAAAGCGCCGGTTCTCGGCATATATCAGTCCCTGGGCATACGTAGAAGCCGTTTAATGCCATTAGTGAACGATCAGGCAAAGAATAATTTTGCCCCAAAAATGGAAAAAACACTAAGCCTATAGCCCATGAAAACTTCATTTTTGAGACGAAAAATAAAGTGGCTCGAAAGCGCCGGTTCTCGGCATATATCAGTCCCTGGGCATGCGTAGAAGCCGTTTAACGCGATTAGTGAACGATCAGGCAAAGAATAATTTTGCCCCAAAAATGGAAAAAACACTAAGCCTATAGCCCATGAAAATATCATTTTTGAGACGAAAAATAAAGTGGCTGGAAAGCGCCGGTTCTCGGCATATATCAGTCCCTGGGCATGCGTAGAAGCCGTTTAACGCGATTAGTGAACGATCAGGCAAAGAATAATTTTGCCCCAAAAATGGAAAAAACACTAAGCCTATAGCCCATGAAAATTTCATTTTTGAGACGAAAAATAAAGTGGCTGGAATGCGCCGGTTCTCGGCATATATCAGTCCCTGGGCATCCGTAGAAGCCGTTTAACGCGATTAGTGAACGATCAGGCAAAGAATAATTTTGCCCCAAAAATGGAAAAAACACTAAGCCCATGAAAATTTCATTTTTGAGACGAAAAATAAAGTGGCTGGAGTGCGCCGGTTCGCGGCATATATCAGTCCCTGGGCATCCGTAGAAGCCGTTTAACGCGATTAGTGAACGATCAGGCAAAGAATAATTTTGCCCCAAAAATGGAAAAAACACTAAGCCTATAGCCCATGAAAATATCATTTTTGAGACGAAAAATAAAGTGGCTGGAAAGCGCCGGTTCTCGGCATATATCAGTCCCTGGGCATGCGTAGAAGCCGTTTAACGCGATTAGTGAACGATCAGGCAAAGAATAATTTTGCCCCAAAACTGGAAAAAACACTAAGCCTATAGCCCATGAAAATTTCATTTTTGAGACGAAAAATAAAGTGGCTGGAATGCGCCGGTTCTCGGCATATATCAGTCCCTAAACATCCGTAGAAGCCGTTTAACGCGATTAGTGAACGATCAGGCAAAGAATAATTTTGCCCCAAAAATGGAAAGAACACTAAGCCTATAGCCCATGAACATATCATTTTTGAGACGAAAAATAAAGTGGCTGGAAAGCGGCGGTTCTCGGCATATATCAGTCCCTGGGCATGCGTAGAAGCCGTTTAACGCGATAAGTGAACGATCAGGCAAAGAATAATTTTGCTTCAAAAATGGAAAAAACACTAAGCCTATAGCCCATGAAAATTTCATTTTTGAGACGAAAAATAAAGTGGCTGGAATGCGCCGGTTCTCGGCATATATCAGTCCCTGGGCATCCGTAGAAGCCGTTTAACGCGATTAGTGAACGATCAGGCAAAGAATAATTTTGCCCCCAAAATGGAAAAACACTAAGCCTATAGCCCATGAAAATATCATTTTTGAGACGAAAAATAATGTGGCTGGAAAGCGCGGGTTCTCGGCATATATCAGTCCCTGGGCATGCGTAGAAGCCGTTTAACGCGATAAGTGAACGATCAGGCAAAGAATAATTTTGCCCCAAAAATGGAAAAAACACTAAGCCTAAATACCCATGAAAATTTCATTTTTGAGACGAAAAATAAAGTGGCTGGAATGCGCCGGTTCGCGGCATATATCAGTCCCTGGGCATCCGTAGAAGCCGTTTAACGCGATTAGTGAACGATCAGGCAAAGAATAATTTTGCCCCAAAAATGGAAAAAACACTAAGCCTATAGCCCATGAAAATATCCTTTTTGAGACGAAAAATATAGTGGCTCGAAAGCGCCGGTTCTCGGCATATATCATTCCCTGGGCATGCGTAGAAGCCGTTTAACGCGATTAGTGACCGATCAGGCAAAGAATAATTTTGCCCCAAAAATGGAAAAAACACTAAGCCTATAGCCCATGAAAATTTCATTTTTGAGACGAAAAATAAAGTGGCTGGAATGCGCCGGTTCTCGGCATATATCAGTCCCTGGGCATCCGTAGAAGCCGTTTAACGCGATTAGTGAACGATCAGGCAAAGAATAATTTTGCCCAAAAAATGGAAAAAACACTAAGCCTATATATAGCCCATGAAAACTTCATTTTTGAGACGAAAAATAAAGTGGCTGGAAAGCGCCGGTTCTCGGCATATATCAGTCCCTGGGCATGCGTAGAAGCCGTTTAACGCGATTAGTGAACGATCAGGCAAAGAAGAATTTTGCCCCAAGAATGGAAAAAACACTAAGCCTATAGCCCATGAAAATTTCATTTTTGAGACGAAAAATAAAGTGGCTGGAATGCGCCGGTTCTCGGCATATATCAGTCCCTGGGCATCCGTAGAAGCCGTTTAACGCGATTAGTGAACGATCAGGCAAAGAATAATTTTGCTCCAAAAATGGAAAAAACACTAAGCCTATAATAGCCCATGAACATATCATTTTTGAGACGAAAAATAAAGTGGCTGGAAAGCGGCGGTTCTCGGCATATATCAGTCCCTGGGCATGCGTAGAAGCCGTTTAACGCGATAAGTGAACGATCAGGCAAAGAATAATTTTGCTTCAAAAATGGAAAAAACACTAAGCCTATAGCCCATGAAAATTTCATTTTTGAGACGAAAAATAAAGTGGCTGGAATGCGCCGGTTCGCGGCATATATCAGTCCCTGGGCATCCGTAGAAGCCGTTTAACGCGATTAGTGAACGATCAGGCAAAGAATAATTTTGCCCCAAAAATGGAAAAAACACTAAGCTATAGCCCATGAAAATATCATTTTTGAGACGAAAAATAAAGTGGCTGGAAAGCGCCGGTTCTCGGCATATATCAGTCCCTGTGCATGCGTAGAAGCCGTTTAACGCGATTAGTGAACGATCAGGCAAAGAATAATTTTGCCCCAAAAATGGAAAAAACAGTAAGCCTATAACCCATGAAAACTTCATTTTTGAGACGAAAAATAAAGTGGCTCGAAAGCGCCGGTTCTCGGCATATATCAGTCCCTGGGCATGCGTAGAAGCCGTTTAACGCGATTAGTGAACGATCAGGCAAAGAATAATTTTGCCCCAAAAATGGAAAAAACACTAAGCCTATACCCCATGAAAATATCATTTTTGAGACGAAAAATAAAGTGGCTGGAAAGCGCCGGTTCTCGGCATATATCAGTCCCTGGGCATGCGTAGAAGCCGTTTAACGCGATTAGTGAACGATCAGGCAAAGAATAATTTTGCCCCAAAAATGGAAAAAACACTAAGCCTATAGACCATGAAAATTTCATTTTTGAGACGAAAAATAAAGTGGCTGGAATGCGCCGGTTCTCGGCATATATCAGTCCCTGGGCATCCGTAGAAGCCGTTTAACGCGATTAGTGAACGATCAGGCAAAGAATAATTTTGCCCCAAAAATGGAAAAAACACTAAGCCTATAGCCCATGAAAATTTCATTTTTGAGACGAAAAATAAAGTGGCTGGAGTGCGCCGGTTCGCGGCATATATCAGTCCCTGGGCATCCGTAGAAGCCGTTTAACGCGATTAGTGAACGATCAGGCAAAGAATAATTTTGCCCCAAAAATGGAAAAAACACTAAGCCTATAGCCCATGAAAATATCATTTTTGAGACGAAAAATAAAGTGGCTGGAAAGCGCCGGTTCTCGGCATATATCAGTCCCTGGGCATGCGTAGAAGCCGTTTAACGCGATTAGTGAACGATCAGGCAAAGAAGAATTTTGCCCCAAGAATGGAAAAAACACTAAGCCTATAGCCCATGAAAATTTCATTTTTGAGACGAAAAATAAAGTGGCTGGAATGCGCCGGTTCTCGGCATATATCAGTCCCTGGGCATCCGTAGAAGCCGTTTAACGCGATTAGTGAACGATCAGGCAAAGAATAATTTTGCTCCAAAAATGGAAAAAACACTAAGCCTATAGCCCATGAACATATCATTTTTGAGACGAAAAATAAAGTGGCTGGAAAGCGGCGGTTCTCGGCATATATCAGTCCCTGGGCATGCGTAGAAGCCGTTTAACGCGATAAGTGAACGATCAGGCAAAGAATAATTTTGCTTCAAAAATGGAAAAAACACTAAGCCTATAGCCCATGAAAATTTCATTTTTGAGACGAAAAATAAAGTGGCTGGAATGCGCCGGTTCGCGGCATATATCAGTCCCTGGGCATCCGTAGAAGCCGTTTAACGCGATTAGTGAACGATCAGGCAAAGAATAATTTTGCCCCAAAAATGGAAAAAACACTAAGCTATAGCCCATGAAAATATCATTTTTGAGACGAAAAATAAAGTGGCTGGAAAGCGCCGGTTCTCGGCATATATCAGTCCCTGGGCATGCGTAGAAGCCGTTTAACGCGATTAGTGAACGATCAGGCAAAGAATAATTTTCCCCCAAAAATGGAAAAAACACTAAGCCTATATAGCCCATGAAAATTTCATTTTTGAGACGAAAAATAAAGTGGCTGGAATGCGCCGGTTCTCGGCATATATCAGTCCCTGGGCATCCGTAGAAGCCGTTTAACGCGATTAGTGAACGATCAGGCAAAGAATAATTTTGCTCCAAAAATGGAAAAAACACTAAGCCTATAGCCCATGAAAATTTCATTTTTGAGACGAAAAATAAAGTGGCTGGAGTGCGCCGGTTCGCGGCATATATCAGTCCCTGGGCATCCGTAGAAGCCGTTTAACGCGATTAGTGAACGATCAGGCAAAGAATAATTTTGCCCCAAAAATGGAAAAAACACTAAGCCTATAGCCCATGAAAATATCATTTTTGAGACGAAAAATAAAGTGGCTGGAAAGCGCCGGTTCTCGGCATATATCAGTCCCTGGGCATGCGTAGAAGCCGTTTAACGCGATTAGTGAACGATCAGGCAAAGAATAATTTTGCCCCAAAAATGGAAAAAACACTAAGCCTATAGCCCATGAAAATTTCATTTTTGAGACGAAAAATAAAGTGGCTGGAATGCGCCGGTTCTCGGCATATATCAGTCCCTGGGCATCCGTAGAAGCCGTTTAACGCGATTAGTGAACGATCAGGCAAAGAATAATTTTGCCCCAAAAATGGAAAAAACACTAAGCCTATAGCCCATGAAAATATCATTTTTGAGACGAAAAATAAAATGGCTGGAAAGCGCCGGTTCTCGGCATATATCAGTCCCTGGGCATGCGTAGAAGCCGTTTAACGCGATAAGTGAACGATCAGGCAAACAATAATTTTGCCCCAAAAATGGAAAAAACACTAAGCCTATATAGCCCATGGAAATTTCATTTTTGAGACGAAAAATAAAGTGGCTGGAATGCGCCGGTTCTCGGCATATATCCGTCCCTGGGCATCCGTAGAAGCCGTTTAACGCGATTAGTGAACGATCAGGCAAAGAATAATTTTGCCCCAAAAATGGAAAAAACACTAAGCCTATAGCCCATGAAAATATCATTTTTGAGACGAAAAATAAAGTGGCTGGAATGCGCCGGTTCTCGGCATATATCAGTCCCTGGGCATCCGTAGAAGCCGTTTAACGCGATTAGTGAACGATCAGGCAAAGAATAATTTTGCTCCAAAAATGGAAAAAACACTAAGCCTATAGCTCATGAACATATCATTTTTGAGACGAAAAATAAAGTGGCTGGAAAGCGGCGGTTCTCGGCATATATCAGTCCCTGGGCATGCGTAGAAGCCGTTTAACGCGATAAGTGAACGATCAGGCAAAGAATAATTTTGCTTCAAAAATGGAAAAAACACTAAGCCTATAGCCCATGAAAATTTCATTTTTGAGACGAAAAATAAAGTGGCTGGAATGCGCCGGTTCGCGGCATATATCAGTCCCTGGGCATCCGTAGAAGCCGTTTAACGCGATTAGTGAACGATCAGGCAAAGAATAATTTTGCCCCAAAAATGGAAAAAACACTAAGCTATAGCCCATGAAAATATCATTTTTGAGACGAAAAATAAAGTGGCTGGAAAGCGCCGGTTCTCGGCATATATCAGTCCCTGGGCATGCGTAGAAGCCGTTTAACGCGATTAGTGAACGATCAGGCAAAGAATAATTTTCCCCCAAAAATGGAAAAAACACTAAGCCTATATAGCCCATGAAAATTTCATTTTTGAGACGAAAAATAAAGTGGCTGGAATGCGCCGGTTCTCGGCATATATCAGTCCCTGGGCATCCGTAGAAGCCGTTTAACGCGATTAGTGAACGATCAGGCAAAGAATAATTTTGCCCCAAAAATGGAAAAAACACTAAGCCTATAGCCCATGAAAATTTCATTTTTGAGACGAAAAATAAAGTGGCTGGAGTGCGCCGGTTCGCGGCATATATCAGTCCCTGGGCATCCGTAGAAGCCGTTTAACGCGATTAGTGAACGATCAGGCAAAGAATAATTTTGCCCCAAAAATGGAAAAAACACTAAGCCTATAGCCCATGAAAATATCATTTTTGAGACGAAAAATAATGTGGCTGGAAAGCGCCGGTTCTCGGCATATATCAGTCCCTGGGCATGCGTAGAAGCCGTTTAACGCGATTAGTGAACGATCAGGCAAAGAAGAATTTTGCCCCAAGAATGGAAAAAACACTAAGCCTATAGCCCATGAAAATTTCATTTTTGAGACGAAAAATAAAGTGGCTGGAATGCGCCGGTTCTCGGCATATATCAGTCCCTGGGCATCCGTAGAAGCCGTTTAACGCGATTAGTGAACGATCAGGCAAAGAATAATTTTGCCCCAAAAATGGAAAAAACACTAAGCCTATATAGCCCATGAACATATCATTTTTGAGACGAAAAATAAAGTGGCTGGAAAGCGGCGGTTCTCGGCATATATCAGTCCCTGGGCATGCGTAGAAGCCGTTTAACGCGATAAGTGAACGATCAGGCAAAGAATAATTTTGCTTCAAAAATGGAAAAAACACTAAGCCTATAGCCCATGAAAATTTCATTTTTGAGACGAAAAATAAAGTGGCTGGAATGCGCCGGTTCTCGGCATATATCAGTCCCTGGGCATCCGTAGAAGCCGTTTAACGCGATTAGTGAACGATCAGGCAAAGAATAATTTTGCCCCAAAAATGGAAAAACACTAAGCCTATAGCCCATGAAAATATCATTTTTGAGACGAAAAATAATGTGGCTGGAAAGCGCCGGTTCTCGGCATATATCAGTCCCTGGGCATGCGTAGAAGCCGTTTAACGCGATAAGTGAACGATCAGGCAAAGAATAATTTTGCCCCAAAAATGGAAAAAACACTAAGCCTATAGCCCATGAAAATTTCATTTTTGAGACGAAAAATAAAGTGGCTGGAATGCGCCGGTTCGCGGCATATATCAGTCCCTGGGCATCCGTAGAAGCCGTTTAACGCGATTAGTGAACGATCAGGCAAAGAATAATTTTGCCCCAAAAATGGAAAAAACACTAAGCTATAGCCCATGAAAATATCATTTTTGAGACGAAAAATAAAGTGGCTGGAAAGCGCCGGTTCTCGGCATATATCAGTCCCTGGGCATGCGTAGAAGCCGTTTAACGCGATTAGTGAACGATCAGGCAAAGAATAATTTTCCCCCAAAAATGGAAAAAACACTAAGCCTATATAGCCCATGAAAATTTCATTTTTGAGACGAAAAATAAAGTGGCTGGAATGCGCCGGTTCTCGGCATATATCAGTCCCTGGGCATCCGTAGAAGCCGTTTAACGCGATTAGTGAACGATCAGGCAAAGAATAATTTTGCCCCAAAAATGGAAAAAACACTAAGCCTATATAGCCCATGAAAATTTCATTTTTGAGACGAAAAATAAAGTGGCTGGAGTGCGCCGGTTCGCGGCATATATCAGTCCCTGGGCATCCGTAGAAGCCATTTAACGCGATTAGTGAACGATCAGGCAAAGAATAATTTTGCCCCAAAAATGGAAAAAACACTAAGCCTATAGCCCATGAAAATATCATTTTTGAGACGAAAAATAAAGTGGCTGGAAAGCGCCGGTTCTCGGCATATATCAGTCCCTGGGCATGCGTAGAAGCCGTTTAACGCGATTAGTGAACGATCAGGCAAAGAAGAATTTTGCCCCAAGAATGGAAAAAACACTAAGCCTATAGCCCATGAAAATTTCATTTTTGAGACGAAAAATAAAGTGGCTGGAATGCGCCGGTTCTCGGCATATATCAGTCCCTGGGCATCCGTAGAAGCCGTTTAACGCGATTAGTGAACGATCAGGCAAAGAATAATTTTGCCCCAAAAATGGAAAAAACACTAAGCCTATATAGCCCATGAACATATCATTTTTGAGACGAAAAATAAAGTGGCTGGAAAGCGGCGGTTCTCGGCATATATCAGTCCCTGGGCATGCGTAGAAGCCGTTTAACGCGATAAGTGAACGATCAGGCAAAGAATAATTTTGCTTCAAAAATGGAAAAAACACTAAGCCTATAGCCCATGAAAATTTCATTTTTGAGACGAAAAATAAAGTGGCTGGAATGCGCCGGTTCTCGGCATATATCAGTCCCTGGGCATCCGTAGAAGCCGTTTAACGCGATTAGTGAACGATCAGGCAAAGAATAATTTTGCCCCAAAAATGGAAAAACACTAAGCCTATAGCCATGAAAATATCATTTTTGAGACGAAAAATAATGTGGCTGGAAAGCGCCGGTTCTCGGCATATATCAGTCCCTGGGCATGCGTAGAAGCCGTTTAACGCGATAAGTGAACGATCAGGCAAAGAATAATTTTGCCCCAAAAATGGAAAAAACAGTAAGCCTATAGCCCATGAAAATTTCATTTTTGAGACGAAAAATAAAGTGGCTGGAATGCGCCGGTTCGCGGCATATATCAGTCCCTGGGCATCCGTAGAAGCCGTTTAACGCGATTAGTGAACGATCAGGCAAAGAATAATTTTGCCCCAAAAATGGAAAAAACACTAAGCCTATAGCCCATGAAAATATCATTTTTGAGACGAAAAATAAAATGGCTGGAAAGCGCCGGTTCCCGGCATATATCAGTCCCTGGGCATGCGTAGAAGCCGTTTAACGCGATAAGTGAACGATCAGGCAAACAATAATTTTGCCCCAAAAATGGAAAAAACACTAAGCCTATAGCCCATGAAAATATCATTTTTGAGACGAAAAATAAAGTGGCTGGAAAGCGCCGGTTCTCGGCATATATCAGTCCCTGGAAATGCGTAGAAGCCGTTTAACGCGATAAGTGAACGATCAGGCAAAGAATAATTTTGCCCCAAAAATGGAAAAAATTCTAAGCCTATAGCCCATGAAAATTTCATTTTTGAGACGAAAAATAAAGTGGCTGGAATGCGCCGGTTCGCGGCATATATCAGTCCCTGGGCATCCGTAGAAGCCGTTTAACGCGATTAGTGAACGATCAGGCAAAGAATAATTTTGCCCCAAAAATGGAAAAAACACTAAGCTATAGCCCATGAAAATTTCATTTTTGAGACGAAAAATAAAGTGGCTGGAATGCGCCGGTTCTCGGCATATATCAGTCCCTGGGCATCCGTAGAAGCCGTTTAACGCGATCAGTGAACGATCAGGCAAAGAATAAATTTGCCCCAAAAATGGAAAAAACACTAAGCCTATAGCCCATGAAAATATCATTTTTGAGACGAAAAATAAAGTGGCTGGAAAGCGCCGGTTCTCGGCATATATCAGTCCCTGGGCATGCGTAGAAGCCGTTTAACGCGATAAGTGAACGATCAGGCAAAGAATAATTTTGCCCCAAAAATGGAAAAAACACTAAGCCTATAGCCCATGAAAATATCATTTTTGAGACGAAAAATAATGTGGCTGGAAAGCGCCGGTTCTCGGCATATATCAGTCCCTGGGCATGCGTAGAAGCCGTTTAACGCGATAAGTGAACGATCAGGCAAAGAATAATTTTGCCCCAAAAATGGAAAAAACACTAAGCCTATAGCCCATGAAAATATCATTTTTGAGACGAAAAATAAAGTGGCTAGAAAGCGCCGGTTCTCGGCATATATCAGTCCCTGCGCATGCGTAGAAGCCGTTTAACGCGATTAGTGAACGATCAGGCAAAGAATAATTTTGCCCCAAAAATGGAAAAAACACTAAGCCTATAGCCCATGAAAATTTCATTTTTGAGACGAAAAATAAAGTGGCTGGAATGCGCCGGTTCGCGGCATATATCAGTCCCTGGGCATCCGTAGAAGCCGTTTAACGCGATTAGTGAACGATCAGGCAAAGAATAATTTTGCCCCAAAAATGGAAAAAACACTAAGCCTATAGCCCATGAAAATATCATTTTTGAGACGAAAAATAAAGTGGCTGGAAAGCGCCGGTTCTCGGCATATATCAGTCCCTGGGCATGCGTAGAAGCCGTTTAACGCGATTAGTGAACGATCAGGCAAAGAATAATTTTCCCCAAAAAATGGAAAAACCACTAAGCCTATAGCCCATGAAAATTTCATTTTTGAGACGAAAAATAAAGTGGCTGGAATGCGCCGGTTCTCGGCATATATCAGTCCCTGGGCATCCGTAGAAGCCGTTTAACGCGATTAGTGAACGATCAGGCAAAGAATAATTTTGCCCCAAAAATGGAAAAAACACTAAGCCTATAGCCCATGAAAATTTCATTTTTGAGACGAAAAATAAAGTGGCTGGAGTGCGCCGGTTCGCGGCATATATCAGTCCCTGGGCATCCGTAGAAGCCGTTTAACGCGATTAGTGAACGATCAGGCAAAGAATAATTTTGCCCCAAAAATGGAAAAAACACTAAGCCTATAGCCCATGAAAATATCATTTTTGAGACGAAAAATAAAGTGGCTGGAAAGCGCCGGTTCTCGGCATATATCAGTCCCTGGGCATGCGTAGAAGCCGTTTAACGCGATAAGTGAACGATCAGGCAAAGAATAATTTTGCCCCAAAAATGGAAAAAACACTAAGCCTATAGCCCATGAAAATTTCATTTTTGAGACGAAAAATAAAGTGGCTGGAATGCGCCGGTTCGCGGCATATATCAGTCCCTGGGCATCCGTAGAAGCCGTTTAACGCGATTAGTGAACGATCAGGCAAAGAATAATTTTGCCCCAAAAATGGAAAAAACACTAAGCCTATAGCCCATGAAAATATCATTTTTGAGACGAAAAATAAAATGGCTGGAAAGCGCCGGTTCTCGGCATATATCAGTCCCTGGGCATGCGTAGAAGCCGTTTAACGCGATAAGTGAACGATCAGGCAAACAATAATTTTGCCCCAAAAATGGAAAAAACACTAAGCCTATAGCCCATGAAAATTTCATTATTGAGACGAAAAATAAAGTGGCTGGAATGCGCCGGTTCTCGGCATATATCAGTCCCTGGGCATCCGTAGAAGCCGTTTAACGCGATTAGTGAACGATCAGGCAAAGAATAATTTTGCCCCAAAAATGGAAAAAACACTAAGCCTATAGCCCATGAAAATATCATTTTTGAGACGAAAAATAAAGTGGCTGGAAAGCGCCGGTTCTCGGCATATATCAGTCCCTGGGCATGCGTAGAAGCCGTTTAACGCGATAAGTGAACGATCAGGCAAACAATAATTTTGCCCCAAAAATGGAAAAAACACTAAGCCTATAGCCCATGAAAATTTCATTTTTGAGACGAAAAATAAAGTGGCTGGAATGCGCCGGTTCTCGGCATATATCAGTCCCTGGGCATCCGTAGAAGCCGTTTAACGCGATTAGTGAACGATCAGGCAAAGAATAATTTTCCCCAAAAATGGAAAAAACACTAAGCCTATAAACCCATGAAAATTTCATTTTTGAGACGAAAAATAAAGTGGCTGGAATGCGCCGGTTCGCGGCATATATCAGTCCCTGGGCATCCGTAGAAGCCGTTTAACGCGATTAGTGAACGATCAGGCAAAGAATAATTTTGCCCCAAAAATGGAAAAAACACTAAGCCTATAACCCATGAAAATATCATTTTTGAGACGAAAAATAAAGTGGCTCGAAAGCGCCGGTTCTCGGCATATATCATTCCCTGGGCATGCGTAGAAGCCGTTTAACGCGATTAGTGAACGATCAGGCAAAGAATAATTTTGCCCCAAAAATGGAAAAAACACTAAGCCTATAGCCCATGAAAATATCATTTTTGAGACGAAAAATAAAATGGCTGGAAAGCGCCGGTTCTCGGCATATATCAGTCCCTGGGCATGCGTAGAAGCCGTTTAACGCGATAAGTGAACGATCAGGCAAAGAATAATTTTGCCCCAAAAATGGAAAAAACACTAAGCCTATAGCCCATGAAAATATCATTTTTGAGACGAAAAATAAAGTGGCTGGAAAGCGCCGGTTCTCGGCATATATCAGTCCCTGGGCATGCGTAGAAGCCGTTTAACGCGATAAGTGAACGATCAGGCAAAGAATAATTTTGCCCCAAAAATGGAAAAAACACTAAGCCTATAGCCCATAAAAATATCATTTTTGAGACGAAAAATAAAGTGGCTGGAAAGCGCCGGTTCTCGGCATATATCAGTCCCTGGGCATGCGTAGAAGCCGTTTAACGCGATTAGTGAACGATCAGGCAAAGAATAATTTTCCCCCAAAAATGGAAAAAACACTAATCCTATTATAGCCCATGAAAATTTCATTTTTGAGACGAAAAATAAAGTGGCTGGAATGCGCCGGTTCTCGGCATATATCAGTCCCTGGGCATGCGTAGAAGCCGTTTAACGCGATAAGTGAACGATCAGGCAAAGAATAATTTTGCCCCAAAAATGGAAAAAACACTAAGCCTATAGCCCATGAAAATTTCATTTTTGAGACGAAAAATAAAGTGGCTGGAATGCGCCGGTTCGCGGCATATATCAGTCCCTGGGCTTCCGTAGAAGCCGTTTAACGCGATTAGTGAACGATCAGGCAAAGAATAATTTTGCCCCAAAAATGGAAAAAACACTAAGCCTATAGCCCATGAAAATATCATTTTTGAGACGAAAAATAAAGTGGCTGGAAAGCGCCGGTTCTCGGCATATATCAGTCCCTGGGCATGCGTAGAAGCCGTTTAACGCGATTAGTGAACGATCAGGCAAAGAATAATTTTCCCCCAAAAATGGAAAAAACACTAAGCCTATAGCCCATGAAAATTTCATTTTTGAGACGAAAAATAAAGTGGCTGGAATGCGCCGGTTCTCGGCATATATCAGTCCCTGGGCATCCGTAGAAGCCGTTTAACGCGATTAGTGAACGATCAGGCAAAGAATAATTTTGCCCCAAAAATGGAAAAAACACTATAGCCCATGAAAATTTCATTTTTGAGACGAAAAATAAAGTGGCTGGAGTGCGCCGGTTCGCGGCATATATCAGTCCCTGGGCATCCGTAGAAGCCGTTTAACGCGATTAGTGAACGATCAGGCAAAGAATAATTTTGCCCCAAAAATGGAAAAAACACTGAGCCTATAGCCCATGAAAATATCATTTTTGAGACGAAAAATAAAGTGGCTGGAAAGCGCCGGTTCTCGGCATATATCAGTCCCTGGGCATCCGTAGAAGCCGTTTAACGCGATTAGTGAACGATCAGGCAAAGAATAATTTTGCCCCAAAAATGGAAAAACACTAAGCCTATAGCCCATGAAAATATCATTTTTGAGACGAAAAATAATGTGGCTGGAAAGCGCCGGTTCTCGGCATATATCAGTCCCTGGGCATGCGTAGAAGCCGTTTAACGCGATAAGTGAACGATCAGGCAAAGAATAATTTTGCCCCAAAAATGGAAAAAACACTAAGCCTATAGCCCATGAAAATTTCATTTTTGAGACGAAAAATAAAGTGGCTGGAATGCGCCGGTTCGCGGCATATATCAGTCCCTGGGCATCCGTAGAAGCCGTTTAACGCGATTAGTGAACGATCAGGCAAAGAATAATTTTGCCCCAAAAATGGAAAAAACACTAAGCCTATAGCCCATGAAAATATCATTTTTGAGACGAAAAATAAAATGGCTGGAAAGCGCCGGTTCTCGGCATATATCAGTCCCTGGGCATGCGTAGAAGCCGTTTAACGCGATAAGTGAACGATCAGGCAAACAATAATTTTGCCCCAAAAATTGAAAAAACACTAAGCCTATAGCCCATGAAAATTTCATTATTGAGACGAAAAATAAAGTGGCTGGAATGCGCCGGTTCTCGGCATATATCAGTCCCTGGGCATCCGTAGAAGCCGTTTAACGCGATTAGTGAACGATCAGGCAAAGAATAATTTTGCCCCAAAAATGGAAAAAACACTAAGCCTATAGCCCATGAAAATATCATTTTTGAGACGAAAAATAAAGTGGCTGGAAAGCGCCGGTTCTCGGCATATATCAGTCCCTGGGCATGCGTAGAAGCCGTTTAACGCGATAAGTGAACGATCAGGCAAAGAATAATTTTGCCCCAAAAATGGAAAAAACACTAAGCCTATAGCCCATGAAAATTTCATTTTTGAGACGAAAAATAAAGTGGCTGGAATGCGCCGGTTCGCGGCATATATCAGTCCCTAGGCATCCGTAGAAGCCGTTTAACGCGATTAGTGAACGATCAGGCAAAGAATAATTTTGCCCCAAAAATGGAAAAAACACTAAGCCTATAGCCCATGAAAATTTCATTTTTGAGACGAAAAATAAAGTGGCTGGAATGCGCCGGTTCTCGGCATATATCAGTCCCTGGGCATCCGTAGAAGCCGTTTAACGCGATCAGTGAACGATCAGGCAAAGAATAATTTTGCCCCAAAAATGGAAAAAACACTAAGCCTATAGCCCATGAAAAAATCATTTTTGAGACGAAAAATAAAGTGGCTGGAAAGCGCCGGTTCTCGGCATATATCAGTCCCTGGGCATGCGTAGAAGCCGTTTAACGCGATAAGTGAACGATCAGGCAAAGAATAATTTTGCCCCAAAAATGGAAAAAACACTATAGCCCATGAAAATTTCATTTTTGAGACGAAAAATAAAGTGGCTGGAAAGCGCCGGTTCTCGGCATATATCAGTCCCTGGGCATGCGTAGAAGCCGTTTAACGCGATAAGTGAACGATCAGGCAAAGAATAATTTTGCCCCAAAAATGGAAAAAACACTAAGCCTATAGCCTATGAAAATCTCATTTTTGAGACGAAAAATAAAGTGGCTGGAAAGCGCCGGTTCTCGGCATATATCAGTCCCTGGGCATGCGTAGAAGCCGTTTAACGCGATAAGTGAACGATCAGGCAAAGAATAATTTTGCCCCAAAAATGGAAAAAACACTAAGCCTATAGCCCATGAAAATATCATTTTTGAGACGAAAAATAAAGTGGCTGGAAAGCGCCGGTTCTCGGCATATATCAGTCCCTGGGCATGCGTAGAAGCCGTTTAACGCGATAAGTGAACGATCAGGCAAAGAATAATTTTGCCCCAAAAATGGAAAAAACACTAAGCCTATAGCCCATGAAAATATCATTTTTGAGACGAAAAATAAAGTGGCTGGAAAGCGCCGGTTCTCGGCATATATCAGTCCCTGGGCATGCGTAGAAGCCGTTTAACGCGATTAGTGAACGATCACGCAAAGAATAATTTTCCCCCAAAAATGGAAAAAACACTAATCCTATAGCCCATGAAAATTTCATTTTTGAGACGAAAAATAAAGTGGCTGGAATGCGCCGGTTCTCGGCATATATCAGTCCCTGGGCATGCGTAGAAGCCGTTTAACGCGATAAGTGAACGATCAGGCAAAGAATAATTTTGCCCCAAAAATGGAAAAAACACTAAGCCTATAGCCCATGAAAATTTCATTTTTGAGACGAAAAATAAAGTGGCTGGAATGCGCCGGTTCGCGGCATATATCAGTCCCTGGGCTTCCGTAGAAGCCGTTTAACGCGATTAGTGAACGATCAGGCAAAGAATAATTTTGCCCCAAAAATGGAAAAAACACTAAGCCTATAGCCCATGAAAATATCATTTTTGAGACGAAAAATAAAGTGGCTGGAAAGCGCCGGTTCTCGGCATATATCAGTCCCTGGGCATGCGTAGAAGCCGTTTAACGCGATTAGTGAACGATCAGGCAAAGAATAATTTTCCCCCAAAAATGGAAAAAACACTAAGCCTATAGCCCATGAAAATTTCATTTTTGAGACGAAAAATAAAGTGGCTGGAATGCGCCGGTTCTCGGCATATATCAGTCCCTGGGCATCCGTAGAAGCCGTTTAACGCGATTAGTGAACGATCAGGCAAAGAATAATTTTGCCCCAAAAATGGAAAAAACACTAAGCCTATAGCCCATGAAAATTTCATTTTTGAGACGAAAAATAAAGTGGCTGGAGTGCGCCGGTTCGCGGCATATATCAGTCCCTGGGCATCCGTAGAAGCCGTTTAACGCGATTAGTGAACGATCAGGCAAAGAATAATTTTGCCCCAAAAATGGAAAAAACACTGAGCCTATAGCCCATGAAAATATCATTTTTGAGACGAAAAATAAAGTGGCTGGAAAGCGCCGGTTCTCGGCATATATCAGTCCCTGGGCATCCGTAGAAGCCGTTTAACGCGATTAGTGAACGATCAGGCAAAGAATAATTTTGCCCCAAAAATGGAAAAACACTAAGCCTATAGCCCATGAAAATATCATTTTTGAGACGAAAAATAATGTGGCTGGAAAGCGCCGGTTCTCGGCATATATCAGTCCCTGGGCATGCGTAGAAGCCGTTTAACGCGATAAGTGAACGATCAGGCAAAGAATAATTTTGCCCCAAAAATGGAAAAAACACTAAGCCTATAGCCCATGAAAATTTCATTTTTGAGACGAAAAATAAAGTGGCTGGAAAGCGCCGGTTCGCGGCATATATCAGTCCCTGGGCATCCGTAGAAGCCGTTTAACGCGATTAGTGAACGATCAGGCAAAGAATAATTTTGCCCCAAAAATGGAAAAAACACTAAGCCTATAGCCCATGAAAATATCATTTTTGAGACGAAAAATAAAATGGCTGGAAAGCGCCGGTTCTCGGCATATATCAGTCCCTGGGCATGCGTAGAAGCCGTTTAACGCGATAAGTGAACGATCAGGCAAACAATAATTTTGCCCCAAAAATGGACAAAACACTAAGCCTATAGCCCATGAAAATTTCATTATTGAGACGAAAAATAAAGTGGCTGGAATGCGCCGGTTCTCGGCATATATCAGTCCCTGGGCATCCGTAGAAGCCGTTTAACGCGATTAGTGAACGATCAGGCAAAGAATAATTTTGCCCCAAAAATGGAAAAAACACTAAGCCTATAGCCCATGAAAATATCATTTTTGAGGCGAAAAATAAAGTGGCTGGAAAGCGCCGGTTCTCGGCATATATCAGTCCCTGGGCATGCGTAGAAGCCGTTTAACGCGATAAGTGAACGATCAGGCAAAGAATAATTTTGCCCCAAAAATGGAAAAAACACTAAGCCTATAGCCCATGAAAATTTCATTTTTGAGACGAAAAATAAAGTGGCTGGAATGCGCCGGTTCGCGGCATATATCAGTCCCTGGGCATCCGTAGAAGCCGTTTAACGCGATTAGTGAACGATCAGGCAAAGAATAATTTTGCCCCAAAAATGGAAAAAACACTAAGCCTATAGCCCATGAAAATTTCATTTTTGAGACGAAAAATAAAGTGGCTGGAATGCGCCGGTTCTCGGCATATATCAGTCCCTGGGCATCCGTAGAAGCCGTTTAACGCGATCAGTGAACGATCAGGCAAAGAATAATTTTGCCCCAAAAATGGAAAAAACACTAAGCCTATAGCCCATGAAAAAATCATTTTTGAGGCGAAAAATAAAGTGGCTGGAAAGCGCCGGTTCTCGGCATATATCAGTCCCTGGGCATGCGTAGAAGCCGTTTAACGCGATAAGTGAACGATCAGGCAAAGAATAATTTTGCCCCAAAAATGGAAAAAACACTAAGCCTATAGCCCATAAAAATATCATTTTTGAGACGAAAAATAAAGTGGCTGGAAAGCGCCGGTTCTCGGCATATATCAGTCCCTGGGCATGCGTAGAAGCCGTTTAACGCGATTAGTGAACGATCAGGCAAAGAATAATTTTCCCCCAAAAATGGAAAAAACACTAATCCTATAGCCCATGAAAATTTCATTTTTGAGACGAAAAATAAAGTGGCTGGAATGCGCCGGTTCTCGGCATATATCAGTCCCTGGGCATGCGTAGAAGCCGTTTAACGCGATAAGTGAACGATCAGGCAAAGAATAATTTTGCCCCAAAAATGGAAAAAACACTAAGCCTATAGCCCATGAAAATTTCATTTTTGAGACGAAAAATAAAGTGGCTGGAATGCGCCGGTTCGCGGCATATATCAGTCCCTGGGCTTCCGTAGAAGCCGTTTAACGCGATTAGTGAACGATCAGGCAAAGAATAATTTTGCCCCAAAAATGGAAAAAACACTAAGCTATAGCCCATGAAAATATCATTTTTGAGACGAAAAATAAAGTGGCTGGAAAGCGCCGGTTCTCGGCATATATCAGTCCCTGGGCATGCGTAGAAGCCGTTTAACGCGATTAGTGAACGACCAGGCAAAGAATAATTTTCCCCCAAAAATGGAAAAAACACTAAGCCTATAGCCCATGAAAATTTCATTTTTGAGACGAAAAATAAAGTGGTTGGAATGCGCCGGTTCTCGGCATATATCAGTCCCTGGGCATCCGTAGAAGCCGTTTAACGCGATTAGTGAACGATCAGGCAAAGAATAATTTTGCCCCAAAAATGGAAAAAACACTAAGCCTATAGCCCATGAAAATTTCATTTTTGAGACGAAAAATAAAGTGGCTGGAGTGCGCCGGTTCGCGGCATATATCAGTCCCTGGGCATCCGTAGAAGCCGTTTAACGCGATTAGTGAACGATCAGGCAAAGAATAATTTTGCCCCAAAAATGGAAAAAACACTGAGCCTATAGCCCATGAAAATATCATTTTTGAGACGAAAAATAAAGTGGCTGGAAAGCGCCGGTTCTCGGCATATATCAGTCCCTGGGCATCCGTAGAAGCCGTTTAACGCGATTAGTGAACGATCAGGCAAAGAATAATTTTGCCCCAAAAATGGAAAAACACTAAGCCTATAGCCCATGAAAATATCATTTTTGAGACGAAAAATAATGTGGCTGGAAAGCGCCGGTTCTCGGCATATATCAGTCCCTGGGCATGCGTAGAAGCCGTTTAACGCGATAAGTGAACGATCAGGCAAAGAATAATTTTGCCCCAAAAATGGAAAAAACACTAAGCCTATAGCCCATGAAAATTTCATTTTTGAGACGAAAAATAAAGTGGCTGGAATGCGCCGGTTCGCGGCATATATCAGTCCCTGGGCATCCGTAGAAGCCGTTTAACGCGATTAGTGAACGATCAGGCAAAGAATAATTTTGCCCCAAAAATGGAAAAAACACTAAGCCTATAGCCCATGAAAATATCATTTTTGAGACGAAAAATAAAATGGCTGGAAAGCGCCGGTTCTCGGCATATATCAGTCCCTGGGCATGCGTAGAAGCCGTTTAACGCGATAAGTGAACGATCAGGCAAACAATAATTTTGCCCCAAAAATGGAAAAAACACTAAGCCTATAGCCCATGAAAATTTCATTATTGAGACGAAAAATAAAGTGGCTGGAATGCGCCGGTTCTCGGCATATATCAGTCCCTGGGCATCCGTAGAAGCCGTTTAACGCGATTAGTGAACGATCAGGCAAAGAATAATTTTGCCCCAAAAATGGAAAAAACACTAAGCCTATAGCCCATGAAAATATCATTTTTGAGACGAAAAATAAAGTGGCTGGAAAGCGCCGGTTCTCGGCATATATCAGTCCCTGGGCATGCGTAGAAGCCGTTTAACGCGATAAGTGAACGATCAGGCAAAGAATAATTTTGCCCCAAAAATGGAAAAAACACTAAGCCTATAGCCCATGAAAATTTCATTTTTGAGACGAAAAATAAAGTGGCTGGAATGCGCCGGTTCGCGGCATATATCAGTCCCTGGGCATCCGTAGAAGCCGTTTAACGCGATTAGTGAACGATCAGGCAAAGAATAATTTTGCCCCAAAAATGGAAAAAACACTAAGCCTATAGCCCATGAAAATTTCATTTTTGAGACGAAAAATAAAGTGGCTGGAATGCGCCGGTTCTCGGCATATATCAGTCCCTGGGCATCCGTAGAAGCCGTTTAACGCGATCAGTGAACGATCAGGCAAAGAATAATTTTGCCCCAAAAATGGAAAAAGCACTAAGCCTATAGCCCATGAAAAAATCATTTTTGAGACGAAAAATAAAGTGGCTGGAAAGCGCCGGTTCTCGGCATATATCAGTCCCTGGGCATGCGTAGAAGCCGTTTAACGCGATAAGTGAACGATCAGGCAAAGAATAATTTTGCCCCAAAAATGGAAAAAACACTAAGCCTATAGCCCATGAAAATTTCATTTTTGAGACGAAAAATAAAGTGGCTGGAAAGCGCCGGTTCTCGGCATATATCAGTCCCTGGGCATGCGTAGAAGCCGTTTAACGCGATAAGTGAACGATCAGGCAAAGAATAATTTTGCCCCAAAAATGGAAAAAACACTAAGCCTATAGCCTATGAAAATCTCATTTTTGAGACGAAAAATAAAGTGGCTGGAAAGCGCCGGTTCTCGGCATATATCAGTCCCTGGGCATGCGTAGAAGCCGTTTAACGCGATAAGTGAACGATCAGGCAAAGAATAATTTTGCCCCAAAAATGGAAAAAACACTAAGCCTATAGCCCATGAAAATTTCATTTTTGAGACGAAAAATAAAGTGGCTGGAAAGCGCCGGTTCTCGGCATATATCAGTCCCTGGGCATGCGTAGAAGCCGTTTAACGCGATAAGTGAACGATCAGGCAAAGAATAATTTTGCCCCAAAAATGGAAAAAACACTAAGCCTATAGCCTATGAAAATCTCATTTTTGAGACGAAAAATAAAGTGGCTGGAAAGCGCCGGTTCTCGGCATATATCAGTCCCTGGGCATGCGTAGAAGCCGTTTAACGCGATAAGTGAACGATCAGGCAAAGAATAATTTTGCCCCAAAAATGGAAAAAACACTAAGCCTATAGCCCATGAAAATATCATTTTTGAGACGAAAAATAAAGTGGCTGGAAAGCGCCGGTTCTCGGCATATATCAGTCCCTGGGCATGCGTAGAAGCCGTTTAACGCGATAAGTGAACGATCAGGCAAAGAATAATTTTGCCCCAAAAATGGAAAAAACACTAAGCCTATAGCCCATGAAAATATCATTTTTGAGACGAAAAATAAAGTGGCTGGAAAGCGCCGGTTCTCGGCATATATCAGTCCCTGGGCATGCGTAGAAGCCGTTTAACGCGATTAGTGAACGATCAGGCAAAGAATAATTTTCCCCCAAAAATGGAAAAAACACTAATCCTATAGCCCATGAAAATTTCATTTTTGAGACGAAAAATAAAGTGGCTGGAATGCGCCGGTTCTCGGCATATATCAGTCCCTGGGCATGCGTAGAAGCCGTTTAACGCGATAAGTGAACGATCAGGCAAAGAATAATTTTGCCCCAAAAATGGAAAAAACACTAAGCCTATAGCCCATGAAAATTTCATTTTTGAGACGAAAAATAAAGTGGCTGGAATGCGCCGGTTCGCGGCATATATCAGTCCCTGGGCTTCCGTAGAAGCCGTTTAACGCGATTAGTGAACGATCAGGCAAAGAATAATTTTGCCCCAAAAATGGAAAAAACACTAAGCCTATAGCCCATGAAAATATCATTTTTGAGACGAAAAATAAAGTGGCTGGAAAGCGCCGGTTCTCGGCATATATCAGTCCCTGGGCATGCGTAGAAGCCGTTTAACGCGATTAGTGAACGATCAGGCAAAGAATAATTTTCCCCCAAAAATGGAAAAAACACTGAGCCTATAGCCCATGAAAATTTCATTTTTGAGACGAAAAATAAAGTGGCTGGAATGCGCCGGTTCTCGGCATATATCAGTCCCTGGGCATCCGTAGAAGCCGTTTAACGCGATTAGTGAACGATCAGGCAAAGAATAATTTTGCCCCAAAAATGGAAAAAACACTAAGCCTATAGCCCATGAAAATTTCATTTTTGAGACGAAAAATAAAGTGGCTGGAGTGCGCCGGTTCGCGGCATATATCAGTCCCTGGGCATCCGTAGAAGCCGTTTAACGCGATTAGTGAACGATCAGGCAAAGAATAATTTTGCCCCAAAAATGGAAAAAACACTGAGCCTATAGCCCATGAAAATATCATTTTTGAGACGAAAAATAAAGTGGCTGGAAAGCGCCGGTTCTCGGCATATATCAGTCCCTGGGCATCCGTAGAAGCCGTTTAACGCGATTAGTGAACGATCAGGCAAAGAATAATTTTGCCCCAAAAATGGAAAAACACTAAGCCTATAGCCCATGAAAATATCATTTTTGAGACGAAAAATAATGTGGCTGGAAAGCGCCGGTTCTCGGCATATATCAGTCCCTGGGCATGCGTAGAAGCCGTTTAACGCGATAAGTGAACGATCAGGCAAAGAATAATTTTGCCCCAAAAATGGAAAAAACACTAAGCCTATAGCCCATGAAAATTTCATTTTTGAGACGAAAAATAAAGTGGCTGGAATGCGCCGGTTCGCGGCATATATCAGTCCCTGGGCATCCGTAGAAGCCGTTTAACGCGATTAGTGAACGATCAGGCAAAGAATAATTTTGCCCCAAAAATGGAAAAAACACTAAGCCTATAGCCCATGAAAATATCATTTTTGAGACGAAAAATAAAATGGCTGGAAAGCGCCGGTTCTCGGCATATATCAGTCCCTGGGCATGCGTAGAAGCCGTTTAACGCGATAAGTGAACGATCAGGCAAACAATAATTTTGCCCCAAAAATGGACAAAACACTAAGCCTATAGCCCATGAAAATTTCATTATTGAGACGAAAAATAAAGTGGCTGGAATGCGCCGGTTCTCGGCATATATCAGTCCCTGGGCATCCGTAGAAGCCGTTTAACGCGATTAGTGAACGATCAGGCAAAGAATAATTTTGCCCCAAAAATGGAAAAAACACTAAGCCTATAGCCCATGAAAATATCATTTTTGAGACGAAAAATAAAGTGGCTGGAAAGCGCCGGTTCTCGGCATATATCAGTCCCTGGGCATGCGTAGAAGCCGTTTAACGCGATAAGTGAACGATCAGGCAAAGAATAATTTTGCCCCACAAATGGAAAAAACACTAAGCCTATAGCCCATGAAAATTTCATTTTTGAGACGAAAAATAAAGTGGCTGGAATGCGCCGGTTCGCGGCATATATCAGTCCCTGGGCATCCGTAGAAGCCGTTTAACGCGATTAGTGAACGATCAGGCAAAGAATAATTTTGCCCCAAAAATGGAAAAAACACTAAGCCTATAGCCCATGAAAATTTCATTTTTGAGACGAAAAATAAAGTGGCTGGAATGCGCCGGTTCTCGGCATATATCAGTCCCTGGGCATCCGTAGAAGCCGTTTAACGCGATCAGTGAACGATCAGGCAAAGAATAATTTTGCCCCAAAAATGGAAAAAACACTAAGCCTATAGCCCATGAAAAAATCATTTTTGAGGCGAAAAATAAAGTGGCTGGAAAGCGCCGGTTCTCGGCATATATCAGTCCCTGGGCATGCGTAGAAGCCGTTTAACGCGATAAGTGAACGATCAGGCAAAGAATAATTTTGCCCCAAAAATGGAAAAAACACTAAGCCTATAGCCCATGAAAATTTCATTTTTGAGACGAAAAATAAAGTGGCTGGAAAGCGCCGGTTCTCGGCATATATCAGTCCCTGGGCATGCGTAGAAGCCGTTTAACGCGATAAGTGAACGATCAGGCAAAGAATAATTTTGCCCCAAAAATGGAAAAAACACTAAGCCTATAGCCCATGAAAATATCATTTTTGAGACGAAAAATAAAGTGGCTGGAAAGCGCCGGTTCTCGGCATATATCAGTCCCTGGGCATGCGTAGAAGCCGTTTAACGCGATTAGTGAACGATCAGGCAAAGAATAATTTTCCCCCAAAAATGGAAAAAACACTAAGCCTATAGCCCATGAAAATTTCATTTTTGAGACGAAAAATAAAGTGGCTGGAATGCGCCGGTTCGCGGCATATATCAGTCCCTGGGCATCCGTAGAAGCCGTTGAACGCGATTAGTGAACGATCAGGCAAAGAATAATTTTGCCCCAAAAATGGAAAAAACACTAAGCCTATAGCCCATGAAAATTTCATTTTTGAGACGAAAAATAAAGTGGCTTGAATGCGCCGGTTCTCGGCATATATCAGTCCCTGGGCATCCGTAGAAGCCGTTTAACGCGATCAGTGAACGATCAGGCAAAGAATAATTTTGCCCCAAAAATGGAAAAAACACTAAGCCTATAGCCCATGAAAATATCATTTTTGAGACGAAAAATAAAGTGGCTGGAAAGCGCCGGTTCTCGGCATATATCAGTCCCTGGGCATGCGTAGAAGCCGTTTAACGCGATAAGTGAACGATCAGGCAAAGAATAATTTTGCCCCAAAAATGGAAAAAACACTAAGCCTATAGCCCATGAAAATTTCATTTTTGAGACGAAAAATAAAGTGGCTGGAAAGCGCCGGTTCTCGGCATATATCAGTCCCTGGGCATGCGTAGAAGCCGTTTAACGCGATAAGTGAACGATCAGGCAAAGAATAATTTTGCCCCAAAAATGGAAAAAACACTAAGCCTATAGCCCATGAAAATATCATTTTTGAGACGAAAAATAAAGTGGCTGGAAAGCGCCGGTTCTCGGCATATATCAGTCCCTGGGCATGCGTAGAAGCCGTTTAACGCGATTAGTGAACGATCAGGCAAAGAATAATTTTCCCCCAAAAATGGAAAAAACACTAAGCCTATAGCCCATGAAAATTTCATTTTTGAGACGAAAAATAAAGTGGCTGGAATGCGCCGGTTCTCGGCATATATCAGTCCCTGGGCATCCGTAGAAGCCGTTTAACGCGATTAGTGAACGATCAGGCAAAGAATAATTTTGCCCCAAAAATGGAAAAAACACTAAGCCTATAGCCCATGAAAATTTCATTTTTGAGACGAAAAATAAAGTGGCTGGAAAGCGCCGGTTCTCGGCATATATCAGTCCCTGGGCATCCGTAGAAGCCGTTTAACGCGATTAGTGAACGATCAGGCAAAAAATAATTTTGCCCCAAAAATGGAAAAAACAGTAAGCCTATAACCCATGAAAATTTCATTTTTGAGACGAAAAATAAAGTGGCTGGAATGCGCCGGTTCTCGGCATATATCAGTCCCTGGGCATCCGTAGAAGCCGTTTAACGCGATTAGTGAACGATCAGGCAAAGAATAATTTTGCCCCAAAAATGGAAAAAACACTAAGCCTATAGCCCATGAAAATATCATTTTTGAGACGAAAAATAAAGTGGCTCGAAAGCGCCGGTTCTCGGCATATATCATTCCCTGGGCATGCGTAGAAGCCGTTTAACGCGATTAGTGACCGATCAGGCAAAGAATAATTTTGCCCCAAAAATCGAAAAAACACTAAGCCTATATATAGCCCATGAAAATATCATTTTTGAGACGAAAAATAAAGTGGCTGGAATGCGCCGGTTCTCGGCATATATCAGTCCCTGGGCATCCGTAGAAGCCGTTTAACGCGATTAGTGAACGATCAGGCAAAGAATAATTTTGCTTCAAAAATGGAAAAAACACTAAGCTTATAGCCCATGAAAATATCATTTTTGAGACGAAAAATAAAGTGGCTGGAAAGTGCCGGTTCTCGGCATATATCAGTCCCTGGGCATGCGTAGAAGCCGTTTAACGCGATTAGTGAACGATCAGGCAAAGAATAATTTTGCCCCAAAAATCGAAAAAACACTAAGCCTATAAACCCATGAAAATTTCATTTTTGAGACGAAAAATAAAGTGGCTGGAATGCGCCGGTTCGCGGCATATATCAGTCCCTGGGCATCCGTAGAAGCCGTTTAACGCGATTAGTGAACGCTCAGGCAAAGAATAATTTATCCCCAAAAATGGAAAAAACACTAAGCCTATAACCCATGAAAATATCATTTTTGAGACGAAAAAGAAAGTGGCTCGAAAGCGCCGGTTCTCGGCATATATCATTCCCTGGGCATGCGTAGAAGCCGTTTAACGCGATTAGTGACCGATCAGGCAAAGAATAATTTTGCCCCAAAAATGGAAAAAACACTAAGCCTATAGCCCATGAAAATATCATTTTTGAGACGAAAAATAAAGTGGCTGGAATGAGTGGCTGGAAAGCGCCGGTTCTCGGCATATATCAGTCCCTGGGCATGCGTAGAAGCCGTTTAACGCGATAAGTGAACGATCAGGCAAAGAATAATTTTGCCCCAAAAATGGAAAAAACACTAAGCCTATAGCCCATGAAAATTTCATTTTTGAGACGAAAAATAAAGTGGCTGGAAAGCGCCGGTTCTCGGCATATATCAGTCCCTGGGCATCCGTAGAAGCCGTTTAACGCGATTAGTGAACGATCAGGCAAAGAATAATTTTGCCCCAAAAATGGAAAAAACACTAAGCCTATAGCCCATGAAAATATCATTTTTGAGACGAAAAATAAAGTGGCTGGAAAGCGCCGGTTCTCGGCATATATCAGTCCCTGGGCATGCGTAGAAGCCGTTTAACGCGATAAGTGAACGATCAGGCAAAGAATAATTTTGCCCCACAAATGGAAAAAACACTAAGCCTATAGCCCATGAAAATTTCATTTTTGAGACGAAAAATAAAGTGGCTGGAATGCGCCGGTTCGCGGCATATATCAGTCCCTGGGCATCCGTAGAAGCCGTTTAACGCGATTAGTGAACGATCAGGCAAAGAATAATTTTGCCCCAAAAATGGAAAAAACACTAAGCCTATAGCCCATGAAAATTTCATTTTTGAGACGAAAAATAAAGTGGCTGGAATGCGCCGGTTCTCGGCATATATCAGTCCCTGGGCATCCGTAGAAGCCGTTTAACGCGATTAGTGAACGATCAGGCAAAGAATAATTTTGCTTCAAAAATGGAAAAAACACTAAGCTTATAGCCCATGAAAATATCATTTTTGAGACGAAAAATAAAGTGGCTGGAAAGTGCCGGTTCTCGGCATATATCAGTCCCTGGGCATGCGTAGAAGCCGTTTAACGCGATTAGTGAACGATCAGGCAAAGAATAATTTTGCCCCAAAAATCGAAAAAACACTAAGCCTATAAACCCATGAAAATTTCATTTTTGAGACGAAAAATAAAGTGGCTGGAATGCGCCGGTTCGCGGCATATATCAGTCCCTGGGCATCCGTAGAAGCCGTTTAACGCGATTAGTGAACGCTCAGGCAAAGAATAATTTATCCCCAAAAATGGAAAAAACACTAAGCCTATAACCCATGAAAATATCATTTTTGAGACGAAAAAGAAAGTGGCTCGAAAGCGCCGGTTCTCGGCATATATCATTCCCTGGGCATGCGTAGAAGCCGTTTAACGCGATTAGTGACCGATCAGGCAAAGAATAATTTTGCCCCAAAAATGGAAAAGCACTAAGCCTATAGCCCATGAAAATATCATTTTTGAGACGAAAAATAAAGTGGCTGGAATGAGTGGCTGGAAAGCGCCGGTTCTCGGCATATATCAGTCCCTGGGCATGCGTAGAAGCCGTTTAACGCGATAAGTGAACGATCAGGCAAAGAATAATTTTGCCCCAAAAATGGAAAAAACACTAAGCCTATAGCCCATGAAAATTTCATTTTTGAGACGAAAAATAAAGTGGCTGGAAAGCGCCGGTTCTCGGCATATATCAGTCCCTGGGCATCCGTAGAAGCCGTTTAACGCGATTAGTGAACGATCAGGCAAAGAATAATTTTGCCCCAAAAATGGAAAAAACACTAAGCCTATAGCCCATGAAAATATCATTTTTGAGACGAAAAATAAAGTGGCTGGAAAGCGCCGGTTCTCGGCATATATCAGTCCCTGGGCATGCGTAGAAGCCGTTTAACGCGATAAGTGAACGATCAGGCAAAGAATAATTTTGCCCCACAAATGGAAAAAACACTAAGCCTATAGCCCATGAAAATTTCATTTTTGAGACGAAAAATAAAGTGGCTGGAATGCGCCGGTTCGCGGCATATATCAGTCCCTGGGCATCCGTAGAAGCCGTTTAACGCGATTAGTGAACGATCAGGCAAAGAATAATTTTGCCCCAAAAATGGAAAAAACACTAAGCCTATAGCCCATGAAAATTTCATTTTTGAGACGAAAAATAAAGTGGCTGGAATGCGCCGGTTCTCGGCATATATCAGTCCCTGGGCATCCGTAGAAGCCGTTTAACGCGATCAGTGAACGATCAGGCAAAGAATAATTTTGCCCCAAAAATGGAAAAAACACTAAGCCTATAGCCCATGAAAAAATCATTTTTGAGGCGAAAAATAAAGTGGCTGGAAAGCGCCGGTTCTCGGCATATATCAGTCCCTGGGCATGCGTAGAAGCCGTTTAACGCGATAAGTGAACGATCAGGCAAAGAATAATTTTGCCCCAAAAATGGAAAAAACACTAAGCCTATAGCCCATGAAAATTTCATTTTTGAGACGAAAAATAAAGTGGCTGGAAAGCGCCGGTTCTCGGCATATATCAGTCCCTGGGCATGCGTAGAAGCCGTTTAACGCGATAAGTGAACGATCAGGCAAAGAATAATTTTGCCCCACAAATGGAAAAAACACTAAGCCTATAGCCCATGAAAATTTCATTTTTGAGACGAAAAATAAAGTGGCTGGAATGCGCCGGTTCGCGGCATATATCAGTCCCTGGGCATCCGTAGAAGCCGTTTAACGCGATTAGTGAACGATCAGGCAAAGAATAATTTTGCCCCAAAAATGGAAAAAACACTAAGCCTATAGCCCATGAAAATTTCATTTTTGAGACGAAAAATAAAGTGGCTGGAATGCGCCGGTTCTCGGCATATATCAGTCCCTGGGCATCCGTAGAAGCCGTTTAACGCGATCAGTGAACGATCAGGCAAAGAATAATTTTGCCCCAAAAATGGAAAAAACACTAAGCCTATAGCCCATGAAAAAATCATTTTTGAGGCGAAAAATAAAGTGGCTGGAAAGCGCCGGTTCTCGGCATATATCAGTCCCTGGGCATGCGTAGAAGCCGTTTAACGCGATAAGTGAACGATCAGGCAAAGAATAATTTTGCCCCAAAAATGGAAAAAACACTAAGCCTATAGCCCATGAAAATTTCATTTTTGAGACGAAAAATAAAGTGGCTGGAAAGCGCCGGTTCTCGGCATATATCAGTCCCTGGGCATGCGTAGAAGCCGTTTAACGCGATAAGTGAACGATCAGGCAAAGAATAATTTTGCCCCAAAAATGGAAAAAACACTAAGCCTATAGCCCATGAAAATATCATTTTTGAGACGAAAAATAAAGTGGCTGGAAAGCGCCGGTTCTCGGCATATATCAGTCCCTGGGCATGCGTAGAAGCCGTTTAACGCGATTAGTGAACGATCAGGCAAAGAATAATTTTCCCCCAAAAATGGAAAAAACACTAAGCCTATAGCCCATGAAAATTTCATTTTTGAGACGAAAAATAAAGTGGCTGGAATGCGCCGGTTCGCGGCATATATCAGTCCCTGGGCATCCGTAGAAGCCGTTGAACGCGATTAGTGAACGATCAGGCAAAGAATAATTTTGCCCCAAAAATGGAAAAAACACTAAGCCTATAGCCCATGAAAATTTCATTTTTGAGACGAAAAATAAAGTGGCTTGAATGCGCCGGTTCTCGGCATATATCAGTCCCTGGGCATCCGTAGAAGCCGTTTAACGCGATCAGTGAACGATCAGGCAAAGAATAATTTTGCCCCAAAAATGGAAAAAACACTAAGCCTATAGCCCATGAAAATATCATTTTTGAGACGAAAAATAAAGTGGCTGGAAAGCGCCGGTTCTCGGCATATATCAGTCCCTGGGCATGCGTAGAAGCCGTTTAACGCGATAAGTGAACGATCAGGCAAAGAATAATTTTGCCCCAAAAATGGAAAAAACACTAAGCCTATAGCCCATGAAAATTTCATTTTTGAGACGAAAAATAAAGTGGCTGGAAAGCGCCGGTTCTCGGCATATATCAGTCCCTGGGCATGCGTAGAAGCCGTTTAACGCGATAAGTGAACGATCAGGCAAAGAATAATTTTGCCCCAAAAATGGAAAAAACACTAAGCCTATAGCCCATGAAAATATCATTTTTGAGACGAAAAATAAAGTGGCTGGAAAGCGCCGGTTCTCGGCATACATCAGTCCCTGGGCATGCGTAGAAGCCGTTTAACGCGATTAGTGAACGATCAGGCAAAGAATAATTTTCCCCCAAAAATGGAAAAAACACTAAGCCTATAGCCCATGAAAATTTCATTTTTGAGACGAAAAATAAAGTGGCTGGAATGCGCCGGTTCTCGGCATATATCAGTCCCTGGGCATCCGTAGAAGCCGTTTAACGCGATTAGTGAACGATCAGGCAAAGAATAATTTTGCCCCAAAAATGGAAAAAACACTAAGCCTATAGCCCATGAAAATTTCATTTTTGAGACGAAAAATAAAGTGGCTGGAAAGCGCCGGTTCTCGGCATATATCAGTCCCTGGGCATCCGTAGAAGCCGTTTAACGCGATTAGTGAACGATCAGGCAAAAAATAATTTTGCCCCAAAAATGGAAAAAACAGTAAGCCTATAACCCATGAAAATTTCATTTTTGAGACGAAAAATAAAGTGGCTGGAATGCGCCGGTTCTCGGCATATATCAGTCCCTGGGCATCCGTAGAAGCCGTTTAACGCGATTAGTGAACGATCAGGCAAAGAATAATTTTGCCCCAAAAATGGAAAAAACACTAAGCCTATAGCCCATGAAAATATCATTTTTGAGACGAAAAATAAAGTGGCTCGAAAGCGCCGGTTCTCGGCATATATCATTCCCTGGGCATGCGTAGAAGCCGTTTAACGCGATTAGTGACCGATCAGGCAAAGAATAATTTTGCCCCAAAAATCGAAAAAACACTAAGCCTATATATAGCCCATGAAAATATCATTTTTGAGACGAAAAATAAAGTGGCTGGAATGCGCCGGTTCTCGGCATATATCAGTCCCTGGGCATCCGTAGAAGCCGTTTAACGCGATTAGTGAACGATCAGGCAAAGAATAATTTTGCTTCAAAAATGGAAAAAACACTAAGCTTATAGCCCATGAAAACATCATTTTTGAGACGAAAAATAAAGTGGCTGGAAAGTGCCGGTTCTCGGCATATATCAGTCCCTGGGCATGCGTAGAAGCCGTTTAACGCGATTAGTGAACGATCAGGCAAAGAATAATTTTGCCCCAAAAATCGAAAAAACACTAAGCCTATAAACCCATGAAAATTTCATTTTTGAGACGAAAAATAAAGTGGCTGGAATGCGCCGGTTCGCGGCATATATCAGTCCCTGGGCATCCGTAGAAGCCGTTTAACGCGATTAGTGAACGCTCAGGCAAAGAATAATTTATCCCCAAAAATGGAAAAAACACTAAGCCTATAACCCATGAAAATATCATTTTTGAGACGAAAAAGAAAGTGGCTCGAAAGCGCCGGTTCTCGGCATATATCATTCCCTGGGCATGCGTAGAAGCCGTTTAACGCGATTAGTGACCGATCAGGCAAAGAATAATTTTGCCCCAAAAATGGAAAAAACACTAAGCCTATAGCCCATGAAAATATCATTTTTGAGACGAAAAATAAAGTGGCTGGAATGAGTGGCTGGAAAGCGCCGGTTCTCGGCATATATCAGTCCCTGGGCATGCGTAGAAGCCGTTTAACGCGATAAGTGAACGATCAGGCAAAGAATAATTTTGCCCCAAAAATGGAAAAAACACTAAGCCTATAGCCCATGAAAATTTCATTTTTGAGACGAAAAATAAAGTGGCTGGAAAGCGCCGGTTCTCGGCATATATCAGTCCCTGGGCATCCGTAGAAGCCGTTTAACGCGATTAGTGAACGATCAGGCAAAGAATAATTTTGCCCCAAAAATGGAAAAAACACTAAGCCTATAGCCCATGAAAATATCATTTTTGAGACGAAAAATAAAGTGGCTGGAAAGCGCCGGTTCTCGGCATATATCAGTCCCTGGGCATGCGTAGAAGCCGTTTAACGCGATAAGTGAACGATCAGGCAAAGAATAATTTTGCCCCACAAATGGAAAAAACACTAAGCCTATAGCCCATGAAAATTTCATTTTTGAGACGAAAAATAAAGTGGCTGGAATGCGCCGGTTCGCGGCATATATCAGTCCCTGGGCATCCGTAGAAGCCGTTTAACGCGATTAGTGAACGATCAGGCAAAGAATAATTTTGCCCCAAAAATGGAAAAAACACTAAGCCTATAGCCCATGAAAATTTCATTTTTGAGACGAAAAATAAAGTGGCTGGAATGCGCCGGTTCTCGGCATATATCAGTCCCTGGGCATCCGTAGAAGCCGTTTAACGCGATCAGTGAACGATCAGGCAAAGAATAATTTTGCCCCAAAAATGGAAAAAACACTAAGCCTATAGCCCATGAAAAAATCATTTTTGAGGCGAAAAATAAAGTGGCTGGAAAGCGCCGGTTCTCGGCATATATCAGTCCCTGGGCATGCGTAGAAGCCGTTTAACGCGATAAGTGAACGATCAGGCAAAGAATAATTTTGCCCCAAAAATGGAAAAAACACTAAGCCTATAGCCCATGAAAATTTCATTTTTGAGACGAAAAATAAAGTGGCTGGAAAGCGCCGGTTCTCGGCATATATCAGTCCCTGGGCATGCGTAGAAGCCGTTTAACGCGATAAGTGAACGATCAGGCAAAGAATAATTTTGCCCCAAAAATGGAAAAAACACTAAGCCTATAGCCCATGAAAATATCATTTTTGAGACGAAAAATAAAGTGGCTGGAAAGCGCCGGTTCTCGGCATATATCAGTCCCTGGGCATGCGTAGAAGCCGTTTAACGCGATTAGTGAACGATCAGGCAAAGAATAATTTTCCCCCAAAAATGGAAAAAACACTAAGCCTATAGCCCATGAAAATTTCATTTTTGAGACGAAAAATAAAGTGGCTGCAATGCGCCGGTTCGCGGCATATATCAGTCCCTGGGCATCCGTAGAAGCCGTTGAACGCGATTAGTGAACGATCAGGCAAAGAATAATTTTGCCCCAAAAATGGAAAAAACACTAAGCCTATAGCCCATGAAAATTTCATTTTTGAGACGAAAAATAAAGTGGCTTGAATGCGCCGGTTCTCGGCATATATCAGTCCCTGGGCATCCGTAGAAGCCGTTTAACGCGATCAGTGAACGATCAGGCAAAGAATAATTTTGCCCCAAAAATGGAAAAAAACACTAAGCCTATAGCCCATGAAAATATCATTTTTGAGACGAAAAATAAAGTGGCTGGAAAGCGCCGGTTCTCGGCATATATCAGTCCCTGGGCATGCGTAGAAGCCGTTTAACGCGATAAGTGAACGATCAGGCAAAGAATAATTTTGCCCCAAAAATGGAAAAAACACTAAGCCTATAGCCCATGAAAATTTCATTTTTGAGACGAAAAATAAAGTGGCTGGAAAGCGCCGGTTCTCGGCATATATCAGTCCCTGGGCATGCGTAGAAGCCGTTTAACGCGATAAGTGAACGATCAGGCAAAGAATAATTTTGCCCCAAAAATGGAAAAAACACTAAGCCTATAGCCCATGAAAATATCATTTTTGAGACGAAAAATAAAGTGGCTGGAAAGCGCCGGTTCTCGGCATACATCAGTCCCTGGGCATGCGTAGAAGCCGTTTAACGCGATTAGTGAACGATCAGGCAAAGAATAATTTTCCCCCAAAAATGGAAAAAACACTAAGCCTATAGCCCATGAAAATTTCATTTTTGAGACGAAAAATAAAGTGGCTGGAATGCGCCGGTTCTCGGCATATATCAGTCCCTGGGCATCCGTAGAAGCCGTTTAACGCGATTAGTGAACGATCAGGCAAAGAATAATTTTGCCCCAAAAATGGAAAAAACACTAAGCCTATAGCCCATGAAAATTTCATTTTTGAGACGAAAAATAAAGTGGCTGGAAAGCGCCGGTTCTCGGCATATATCAGTCCCTGGGCATCCGTAGAAGCCGTTTAACGCGATTAGTGAACGATCAGGCAAAAAATAATTTTGCCCCAAAAATGGAAAATACAGTAAGCCTATAACCCATGAAAATTTCATTTTTGAGACGAAAAATAAAGTGGCTGGAATGCGCCGGTTCTCGGCATATATCAGTCCCTGGGCATCCGTAGAAGCTGTTTAACGCGATTAGTGAACGATCAGGCAAAGAATAATTTTGCCCCAAAAATGGAAAAAACACTAAGCCTATAGCCCATGAAAATATCATTTTTGAGACGAAAAATAAAGTGGCTCGAAAGCGCCGGTTCTCGGCATATATCATTCCCTGGGCATGCGTAGAAGCCGTTTAACGCGATTAGTGACCGATCAGGCAAAGAATAATTTTGCCCCAAAAATCGAAAAAACACTAAGCCTATATATAGCCCATGAAAATATCATTTTTGAGACGAAAAATAAAGTGGCTGGAATGCGCCGGTTCTCGGCATATATCAGTCCCTGGGCATCCGTAGAAGCCGTTTAACGCGATTAGTGAACGATCAGGCAAAGAATAATTTTGCCCCAAAAATGGAAAAAACACTAAGCCTATAGCCCATGAAAATTTCATTTTTGAGACGAAAAATAAAGTGGCTGGAAAGCGCCGGTTCTCGGCATATATCAGTCCCTGGGCATGCGTAGAAGCCGTTTAACGCGATAAGTGAACGATCAGGCAAAGAATAATTTTGCCCCAAAAATGGAAAAAACACTAAGCCTATAGCCCATGAAAATATCATTTTTGAGACGAAAAATAAAGTGGCTGGAAAGCGCCGGTTCTCGGCATATATCAGTCCCTGGGCATGCGTAGAAGCCGTTTAACGCGATTAGTGAACGATCAGGCAAAGAATAATTTTCCCCCCAAAATGGAAAAAACACTAAAATTTCATTTTGAGACGAAAAATAAAGTGGCTGGAATGCGCCGGTTCTCGGCATATATCAGTCCCTGGGCATCCGTAGAAGCCGTTTAACGCAATTAGTGAACGATCAGGCAAAGAATAATTTTGCTTCAAAAATGGAAAAAACACTAAGCTTATAGCCCATGAAAATATCATTTTTGAGACGAAAAATAAAGTGGCTGGAAAGTGCCGGTTCTCGGCATATATCAGTCCCTGGGCATGCGTAGAAGCCGTTTAACGTGATTAGTGAACGATCAGGCAAAGAATAATTTTGCCCCAAAAATCGAAAAAACACTAAGCCTATAAACCCATGAAAATTTCATTTTTGAGACGAAAAATAAAGTGGCTGGAATGCGCCGGTTCGCGGCATATATCAGTCCCTGGGCATCCGTAGAAGCCGTTTAACGCGATTAGTGAACGATCAGGCAAAGAATAATTTTGCCCCAAAAATGGAAAAAACACTAAGCCTATAGCCCATGAAAATATCATTTTTGAGACGAAAAATAAAGTGGCTGGAAAGCGCCGGTTCTCGGCATATATCAGTCCCTGGGCATGCGTAGAAGCCGTTTAACGCGATAAGTGAACGATCAGGCAAAGAATAATTTTGCCCCAAAAATGGAAAAAACACTAAGCCTATAGCCCATGAAAATTTCATTTTTGAGACGAAAAATAAAGTGGCTGGAATGCGCCGGTTCGCGGCATATATCAGTCCCTGGGCATCCGTAGAAGCCGTTTAACGCGATTAGTGAACGATCAGGCAAAGAATAATTTTGCCCCAAAAATGGAAAAAACACTAAGCCTATAGCCCATGAAAATATCATTTTTGAGACGAAAAATAAAATGGCTGGAAAGCGCCGGTTCTCGGCATATATCAGTCCCTGGGCATGCGTAGAAGCCGTTTAACGCGATAAGTGAACGATCAGGCAAACAATAATTTTGCCCCAAAAATGGAAAAAACACTAAGCCTATAGCCCATGAAAGTTTCATTATTGAGACGAAAAATAAAGTGGCTGGAATGCGCCGGTTCTCGGCATATATCAGTCCCTGGGCATCCGTAGAAGCCGTTTAACGCGATTAGTGAACGATCAGGCAAAGAATAATTTTGCCCCAAAAATGGAAAAAACACTAAGCCTATAGCCCATGAAAATATCATTTTTGAGACGAAAAATAAAGTGGCTGGAAAGCGCCGGTTCTCGGCATATATCAGTCCCTGGGCATGCGTAGAAGCCGTTTAACGCGATAAGTGAACGATCAGGCAAAGAATAATTTTGCCCCAAAAATGGAAAAAACACTAAGCCTATAGCCCATGAAAATTTCATTTTTGAGACGAAAAATAAAGTGGCTGGAATGCGCCGGTTCTCGGCATATATCAGTCCCTGGGCATCCGTAGAAGCCGTTTAACGCGATCAGTGAACGATCAGGCAAAGAATAATTTTGCCCCAAAAATGGAAAAAACACTAAGCCTATAGCCCATGAAAATATCATTTTTGAGACGAAAAATAAAGTGGCTGGAAAGCGCCGGTTCTCGGCATATATCAGTCCCTGGGCATGCGTAGAAGCCGTTTAACGCGATAAGTGAACGATCAGGCAAAGAATAATTTTGCCCCAAAAATGGAAAAAACACTAAGCCTATAGCCCATGAAAATTTCATTTTTGAGACGAAAAATAAAGTGGCTGGAAAGCGCCGGTTCTCGGCATATATCAGTCCCTGGGCATGCGTAGAAGCCGTTTAACGCGATAAGTGAACGATCAGGCAAAGAATAATTTTGCCCCAAAAATGGAAAAAACACTAAGCCTATAGCCCATGAAAATATCATTTTTGAGACGAAAAATAAAGTGGCTGGAAAGCGCCGGTTCTCGGCATATATCAGTCCCTGGGCATGCGTAGAAGCCGTTTAACGCGATTAGTGAACGATCAGGCAAAGAATAATTTTCCCCAAAAAATGGAAAAAACACTAAGCCTTATAGCCCATGAAAATTTCATTTTTGAGACGAAAAATAAAGTGGCTGGAAAGCGCCGGTTCTCGGCATATATCAGTCCCTGGGCATGCGTAGAAGCCGTTTAACGCGATAAGTGAACGATCAGGCAAAGAATAATTTTGCCCCAAAAATGGAAAAAACACTAAGCCTATAGCCCATGAAAATTTCATTTTTGAGACGAAAAATAAAGTGGCTGGAAAGCGCCGGTTCTCGGCATATATCAGTCCCTGGGCATGCGTAGAAGCCGTTTAACGCGATAAGTGAACGATCAGGCAAAGAATAATTTTGCCCCAAAAATGGAAAAAACACTAAGCCTATAGCCCATGAAAATATCATTTTTGAGACGAAAAATAAAGTGGCTGGAAAGCGCCGGTTCTCGGCATATATCAGTCCCTGGGCATGCGTAGAAGCCGTTTAACGCGATTAGTGAACGATCAGGCAAAGAATAATTTTCCCCCAAAAATGGAAAAAACACTAAGCCTATAGCCCATGAAAATTTCATTTTTGAGACGAAAAATAAAGTGGCTGGAATGCGCCGGTTCTCGGCATATATCAGTCCCTGGGCATCCGTAGAAGCCGTTTAACGCGATTAGTGAACGATCAGGCAAAGAATAATTTTGCCCCAAAAATGGAAAAAACACTAAGCCTATAGCCCATGAAAATTTCATTTTTGAGACGAAAAATAAAGTGGCTGGAAAGCGCCGGTTCTCGGCATATATCAGTCCCTGGGCATCCGTAGAAGCCGTTTAACGCGATTAGTGAACGATCAGGCAAAGAATAATTTTGCCCCAAAAATGGAAAAAACAGTAAGCCTATAACCCATGAAAATTTCATTTTTGAGACGAAAAATAAAGTGGCTGGAATGCGCCGGTTCTCGGCATATATCAGTCCCTGGGCATCCGTAGAAGCCGTTTAACGCGATTAGTGAACGATCAGGCAAAGAATAATTTTGCCCCAAAAATGGAAAAAACACTAAGCCTATAGCCCATGAAAATATCATTTTTGAGACGAAAAATAAAGTGGCTCGAAAGCGCCGGTTCTCGGCATATATCATTCCCTGGGCATGCGTAGAAGCCGTTTAACGCGATTAGTGACCGATCAGGCAAAGAATAATTTTGCCCCAAAAATGGAAAAAACACTAAGCCTATAGCCCATGAAAATTTCATTTTTGAGACGAAAAATAAAGTGGCTGGAAAGCGCCGGTTCTCGGCATATATCAGTCCCTGGGCATGCGTAGAAGCCGTTTAACGCGATAAGTGAACGATCAGGCAAATAATTTTGCCCCAAAAATGGAAAAAACACTAAGCCTATAGCCCATGAAAATTTCATTTTTGAGACGAAAAATAAAGTGGCTGGAATGCGCCGGTTCGCGGCATATATGAGTCCCTGGGCATCCGTAGAAGCCGTTTAACGCGATTAGTGAACGATCAGGCAAAGAATAATTTTGCCCCAAAAATGGAAAAAACACTAAGCCTATAGCCCATGAAAATATCCTTTTTGAGACGAAAAATAAAGTGGCTCGAAAGCGCCGGTTCTCGGCATATATCATTCCCTGGGCATGCGTAGAAGCCGTTTAACGCGATTAGTGACCGATCAGGCAAAGAATAATTTTGCCCCAAAAATGGAAAAAACACTAAGCCTATATAGCCCATGGAAATTTCATTTTTGAGACGAAAAATAAAGTGGCTGGAATGCGCCGGTTCTCGGCATATATCAGTCCCTGGGCATCCGTAGAAGCCGTTTAACGCGATTAGTGAACGATCAGGCAAAGAATAATTTTGCCCAAAAAATGGAAAAAACACTAAGCCTATAGCCCATGAAAAGTTCATTTTTGAGACGAAAAATAAAGTGGCTGGAAAGCGCCGGTTCTCGGCATATATCAGTCCCTGGGCATCCGTAGAAGCCGTTTAACGCGATTAGTGAACGATCAGGCAAAGAATAATTTTGCCCCAAAAATGGAAAAAACAGTAAGCCTATAACCCATAAAAACTTCATTTTTGAGACGAAAAATAAAGTGGCTCGAAAGCGCCGGTTCTCGGCATATATCAGTCCCTGGGCATACGTAGAAGCCGTTTAATGCCATTAGTGAACGATCAGGCAAAGAATAATTTTGCCCCAAAAATGGAAAAAACACTAAGCCTATCGCCCATGAAAATTTCATTTTTGAGACGAAAAATAAAGTGGCTGGAATGCGCCGGTTCTCGGCATATATCAGTCCCTGGGCATCCGTAGAAGCCGTTTAACGCGGTTAGTGAACGATCAGGCAAAGAATAATTTTGCCCCAAAAATGGAAAAAACAGTAAGCCTATAACCCATGAAAACTTCATTTTTAAGACGAAAAATAAAGTGGCTCGAAAGCGCCGGTTCTCGGCATATATCATTCCCTGGGCATGCGTAGAAGCCGTTTAACGCGATTAGTGAACGATCAGACAAAGAATAATTTTGCCCCAAAAATGGAAAAAACACTAAGCCTATAGCCCATGAAAATTTCATTTTTGAGACGAAAAATAAAGTGGCTGGAATGCGCCGGTTCTCGGCATATATCAGTCCCTGGGCATCCGTAGAAGCCGTTTAACGCGATTAGTGAATGATCAGGCAAAGAATAATTTTGCCCCAAAAATGGAAAAAACAATTAAGCCTATAGCCCATGAAAATTTCATTTTTGAGACGAAAAATAAAGTGGCTGGAAAGCGCCGGTTCTCGGCATATATCAGTCCCTGGGCATGCGTAGAAGCCGTTTAACGCGATTAGTAAACGATCAGGCAAAGAATAATTTTGCCCCCAAAATGAAAAAAATACAGTAATCCTATAGCCCATGAAAATATCGTTTCGGAGAGGCAAAATAAATGCACTGGCAAGTGGCAATTATTCGCAGAGAGGACTCCCCCCGCACGGGTGGCTATTATTTAGGCGGTAAATAAACGAATAGGCAGGGAGTAAGTTTCTCGAAAAACACTGAATTATGTGTTAAGGTTCTGTTAAAAATAATTTTAAACAGTGGCGGCAGCATGCAATGTGTTTGTATGCCAATGTGTTCATGTGCCGTACATTTTGTTCATGTAAAAAAAGCCAAAGTGTCGAAATTATTCCCCGTGCCGCGCTTAATTATCATATTGTGGTTTGGCCCCCAACACACCATATAATAATTACATTATTCATTAATTATTTTACCTGGCAACGGCGGTCGCATTTCGGTGGGCCCCAGATGCGAAAACACCCGTGTACGTAGATTTAGGAGCGTGTTAAAGAACCCCAGGTGGTCGAAATTTGCGGCGTCTCCCACTATGGCGTGCCTCATAATCAGAAAGCGATTTTGGTGCGGAAAACTATAATTTATATAATTTTTAGAACATTGCATAACGCATTGCAGTGGATGCATATAAAGCATGAGGGAACCTTGTAGCGGGGTTGGCGCAGTATGGTGAAGGATACAGATGGAACGTAGCATATATGCCCAAGGACAAACTATGTTACAGACAGACAGGAGGAAGAAGCAAAATTCTCGCATAACTGGTCGGAGCAAAGTACGGTGTCAAACAAAGTGGAAATGTCAGTTTTCATTACAAAAAAAAAACAGCGAATAAAATTTTCGCTGTGACGAGGTTTCGAACCTGGGTCTTTGCAGCCACAACCACTATAATTTCACGCCTGTCCCCAGGGACAGCCGTGATCTGTGTCTGGGCGAAATGGGGTGTCGACTACAGCATTACAAAACTTTTTACAGCGGAGCTGTTATAGGCTCTAGTTCCCCCAGGATCTCGTCCGTGTGTCGACTCGAAACTCGAGCCTTCTCCTCCAGCGTCCGCGTCAGACGGCACCTGCTATCGCGTCGTCGGAAGCGCGCTGTGATTGACGCGGTCATTCTAGAATAAAACGCCGCCAATTGCGTGGGCCGATTTCAAAAATAGTGCAATGCCGAGCCGACCCACGGCGGAGGTCAATCAGGCGTTAAGCACTCCCCATACGTGGGCCGATACCGAAGATTGTGCAATTCCGTGCCGACCCGCGGTGGAGGTGAAGCAGGCGATAGGCACTCTCCATGCGTGGGCCGATCCCGAAGATAATTTTTCAAAAGAGCATAGAACATATCACACAGCTGAAGGATACAGTAGAGAGAAAGGAAGAAACAAAGAAAAAGGAAAGAGGGAGAGAAAAAAGAAAAGATGTTGCTAGGTTAGCGGTTTCATTATACGCTGAAGATATATAGACGCAACGCAGCATAGACACGGATAAAAGAAGTATCAGGAAATCAGCAAGAGCAGAGAAACTATCACGAAACTGGTTTAAGCGAGGTGTGGATCGGAATAAGGGGGCGAGTCAGTTTGTAATCCTCACACGCCAAAAAGGAAGATTAAAAAAGCTTGCCGGAACCAGCATTCGAACCTGGGTTATTGCGGCCACAACGCAAGGTACTAGCCACTATACGATCACGGCTGTCACCTTTTTTTTTTTTTTTATTACCGGTTTTCAATATAACATCGTACATATGAATTTCACACTCATGACACAAATGCAAGCCTCTTGCAAGAGAAAACGAAGGCGAGAAACAAAAAAGCGCTACAAAGCCGTCTATCCGCATAGGACTGACGTTGTCGAATTAAAATTCCTTCATGACTGTCAGAGGTTCGAGCCTCGACAGCCAATCCGGTACACACTTTTGCATTTTCTGCATTTCAATAAATAAGGACATACACTCTCTGAAATACATACGCGCTGGCCGAGCGTCGACGTCGCAATGGTACCCGGCCATGCGAGCTCGCCATATAGAGTGGAGGGCGTTCAGCATAATAAGATCATACGGTACTCCGTCTTCATCTTTAATTGGCAGATACCTGATCCCTTGGGGGTCCACCGGTAACTCCTTTTTCAGCGTCCGCTTTAGCACGTCCCAAAGGAAAACAGCCGCCCAGCAATGCAAGAAAACGTGATCAATGGTCTCCGGCTTCTGACAGATCAAGCAGTGGGATCCCCACGGCACAAGACAGCCTCGTTCTTCCACAAACGTTTTCACAGAGAGCGTTCCTGTGTGGAGCTGAAAAAAGAAGGTTTTAACCCCCGGTGGCACCTGCATTCGTTTCACCCGTTTAAGGACGTCTTGTCCTGACCCTCCACTGTATATGGTTCTGTATAACGGCACTGGGAACACAATGTCGCACACATCATTATACAGTTTTTTCCTTTTAACTTCAAACAGATAATCATTTGAAAAACGAACTGACAGGAAACGCACGCTGTCGACCACTTCCTTAAAATAACCTCGAAGTTTTCCGGTCATGCTTGCCGTACTAACAACATGTGTCGGCAATGCGTCGCTCAACCTGATCTGACATACGGTGCGCAGAAACGGATCTCGCACATCTCGAAAAAACAAAAAGCGGTTGACAAGTTGTCGAACAAAAAGATGCATCAAGCCCACACCCCCGTCCTTCACCCTTCTGAACAAATTTGTTCGGCTGCACCTTTCCCATGTTGATCCCCAGATGAAAACTGCGAACACTCTGTGCAGCCTTTGCACATTTACTCTAGAACAATACAGCGTTTGCAAGACGTAATATAACTTAGTAATAAAAAACACGTTACAAATTGTCGCTCTTGCAAAAATGGACAGGTTAGTACTTTTCCATTTGACTACTTTTTCTTTCAGTTCCTTGGTTTGGTTCCTCCAGTATTCGTCGCTGCTATTATACCTGTCGAGGGGAACACCCAGATACCTGGTCGGAGTTTTCACCCAGTTCACGTTCGCGAAATAGTCGGGTGCAGAAAACCAGTCCCCGTGCCACAGGCCTAGCGATTTGCCCCAGTTTACTCTGCTACCCGTTACGGCGCAGAAATGTTGTACTACAGATATGGTTTCCGTTACACTTGGTTTGTCAGTGCAACACACTGCAATGTCATCTGCATATGCGAGCAACTTCACTTCGGTCGCTGCCAATCTGAAACCACGTATTCCGTCATTTTCATTAATTGCTACACACATTGCTTCTACGTAGATAGCAAATAATAGCGGACTGAGGGGGCAGCCTTGACGCACTGAACGCCTGATGTTAATGGGGGCCCCCAGAGACTTGTTAACAATTAATCTTGTTGTGCAGTTCTGGTACGCCAAGGCCACGCCCTCAGTGATGATGGAACCGACATTAACATGATCTAAGATGGCAAACAAAATAACGTGAGCGACACAATCGAACGCTTTCTCTAGGTCGAGCTGAAGCACTGCAACACGGCCACCTATGACGTCAGAGCACTCGAGCACACATCGCATCTTATGGGTGTTCGAAAAAATTGACCGCCCTTTGATTCCACATGTTTGATGGTCTGCGACTATTTCCTTTATTACGCCTTGAAGTCTAGTCGCTAAGATCTTCATAAATATCTTATAATCAATGTTTGTTAGTGATATGGGCCTGTAGGATGATACTAATCTCAGTTTATCTAATTTATCATTCTTCGGAATTAGAATGGTGTGCGCTTTCCCAAAAGAAGGTGGCAATGATTTCTGCACGTACGCATCATTAAATACTCCTACTAATATAGGGGCCAGTTCTCTTTTAAATGTCTTATATAACGCCGCACTGAGTCCGTCTGGTCCCGGTGACTTGCCCAAGTTCAAGTCGTCGATTGCCTTTTCGACTTCCCTCTCCATTATTTTCCCTTCTAATCGCTCCTTAGTTTCATTACTCAAACGCGGCATGCGCTGCAGAAAGTCTGCTTTGAAACCCTCTAAATTCGCTTCCTGAAATGCAAAGAGCGACTGGTAGTACTGGAAGAAGGCGTGGGCTATGCTCTCGTTATCGTCAACAACGGCTCCATTGATTAAAAGGTTATCGACATGGTTTTGTCGTCCGTGAGCCTTCTCTAACCCGAGCGCCCTTTTAGTGGGCGTCTCCCCTGCCGCTAGTGAATCTGCTCTTGCTCGCACGATGGCACCTTGGTAACGTTCTTTGTCGATCTGTTCAAGCTTTTCCTTGACGCTCCGCACATCGTCTTTGTACAGACCAGGCTCTCTGCACTCAAGCGTTATCAGCTGCTGAAGTAGTGTTCGCAAACCCTTTTCTTTATATTCCCTCTCAAATTTAAGACAACTTGACCTTTCTATGGCTTTCATTTTAACCTTTTGTTTAAAACATTCCCACTTTTCTGCTATTGTTTCAGCTGCATCTTCGCGTATTTCATTAACAGCATCCCGTACTCCCTTTACGAAAGATTCATCATTTAATAACAACGCATTCATTTTCCAGATCTCCCAATTAAACGCATGTTTGCTTTTCCCTATACCGACATTACATTTTACGAGACAATGATCTGAGAACGATATGGGTACTACACAATAACCGTGGCATCTTGGAATTGTATCCAGCGAAATGTAGATTCGGTCCAACCGCGCATGGCTACTGCCCTGAAAACGTGTAAAAGTCACATCACGCCCCCCTTCCAGACACTCAAAAACGTCTTCGAGTTCATTTTCACTAATTAGTTTTGATAAGATTTCACTGCTTCTGTCCCGCACACCAGCATTATTGGCTCTATCTCTAGCGCTCATTACACAATTAAAGTCTCCTAGCAGTATAACGCGCTTATCACATCGAACATACTGCGAAATGTTCGAAAAGAAAAGGGCGCGCTCGTCTACTGAATTCGGCGCATATACACGTATGACGCGGAACTGAACATCACACAAAATAATATCACAAAAAACAAGCCTTCCAGACTGACAAGAAAAAATACTTTGAATGTGCAGTCCAGGCAGTTTCTTCACAAAAAGAATGCACCCCCCAGCGGTGCCTAAGGCATGGCTTACCACCGCAAAAAACCTGGTCGTGAAACGGCGCACCATGCTCCCGGTCTCCTCCTCCCCGTCAACCTTAGTCTCCTGGACGGCTAGTACGTCTATATCGTGGTCAGTGACCAACCGTAGCACCTGACTTCGCCTACGACTAGCCGCCAACCCTCTCACGTTTAAAGTGGCAATATTAAGGGACGGTATCTGTGCCATGTTGAGCTAAAGAAAAAAGTAGGCCCGGAGCATGGTGCTTACCGTTCACGACCAGCCCTCGGCTAGCCGCCTCCGGGACCTCCCGGCTTCCCGGCGTTGTTTGTGGGCGCCACTTTGTCCGCAGGCTTTCTCTCAGGTGGGACGTTCGGCTTTGGTTTCAAGCTCGTGCGCCTCCCAAGAGGTGTCTTTGTCGGCGGCCCTTCGCTGGTGCCGGTCGCACCGTCGTTGCGGTCCTTAGTCTGGTCATGGGGGCGCTTGACCGGCGCTCCAAGAGTCGAAGTCCGGTCGCAGTCGAGGACGGCCTCCTCCTGCTGCATTGCCGTCGCATCGTTGTCGGGCGGGTTCTCACTACTGCTCCGCGTAGACTGGACCTCAGCGGTCGCGACCTGCAGCATCCCACTCGGCTTCACGGTAGTATCAGCCACCTTGCTGACCACGCCCAAAGGCGTCGTCCCAGTGGCTGTCGCTGTCGAGACCTTGTCTAGCGTTCCTTTAGCAGCGTCCTCCGCTTCGGCCACGTCCATGACGTGCTCTGCCGCAACGTCACTAGCTACTGGGCCTGTTACGGTGGCATAAGATCTTACGCAGTCATCGTCGACGTGGCCGAAACGTCTGCATAAGGTACATCGGGGGACTCTGCACTCACGGCGGACGTGTCCCGTGCCGTGGCAGCGCAGGCACTGCATCGGTCGACCGGGAACGACGACCAAGGCTAACTCTCCACCGACGTGGATCTGATGGGGGAGGTCTTCCACCTTCATGCTGGCCTTCAGCTTGAGAAGGACGGTCCTGGTGGTTGAGGTCTTGGTTCCCATGCCTTCGACGCGCCACCGTTCCCGGCTCACCTCCTCCACCTTGCCGAAAGCCGCGAAAGCCGTCCGGACGTCCTCGTCGGCAACGCCGTAGAGCAGCCAGTGAAGCCTAAGCTTCACCTGTTGGTCCTGCGGGTCAATGATGAGGCACCGTCGTCCCTTCACTTGAAGTTCCTTCAGGGCAAGCAGCCTCTTCATTGCAGTTGCATCGCAGAGGGTCACTGCCCAGACGTGATTGATTTGGTACGCCCCTATGCATACCACCTCCGGCAGCAGGCCCGTCGGCAGAAGGGCATCCCTGAAATCCTCCACCTTGTACGGCCTCGCACGTACATCACCGTGCAAAAAGACTGTGTTAATCACCAGTTGTCCTTTAGGCAGCTGCGGCAAAATAAAAGCATAATCCTTATCATCGTTGAGCCTGTTTCCGCGGCCAAAAGTGGCCGCTGTCGCTGCTCCACTGGAGCCCATGATTCTGCTGACCACTCAGCTCGGCTGCCGGAAGCAGAATGACGGCTGTCACCTTTATTTATTTCCGAAGTTCACATGAGGAACAATAAGTCACAAACGATAAAGCACTTCAGCTGCGCTTGAGCTGAGGCGAGCAAAGTTAAAATTTCTTCAAACTCACTAAATCATCCAGAAGTGTTACCCACTGAGGTGGGTCATGCTGTGCCCGGATACATTCGCGAAGCTAAGCAGCGCTTTCAATAAAGTTTTCACGTGCACTGCGCGTATTAACATCTGCATGCCTTACTTGCATTCGTGTTTTCCACAAGCTGTGGAGGCCAAGAAGCATGAACAAATCATACGGTACATCTTCGTGATCAACCGGTAAAAACCTGATACCATAAGGGTCTAGTGGTAACTCTTTCTTTATAGTTCTCTGTAGGACGTCCCAGTGGAATATCGCGTCCCAGCAGTCCAGAAAAACATGTTCGACTGTCTCTGGCCTCTTACATAACAGACAGTTCGTTGTCCAAGGGACAAAGATTCCCTTTTCTTGAAGCCACGTTTTGACAGGTAATGTGTTAGAGTGTAACTTGAAAAAGAATGTTTTCACGCCTGGCCTAACTGGCATCTTCTTCACTCGCTTTAAAATATTCTGCCCTGGGCCTCCACGGTAAGGCGCACGCTACAATGGCACCGGCAGCATCCTATCCACAAGATCTTTGTACAGCTTTTTCTTGGAAACACTGTACAAATAGTCTGGGGAAAAACGCACTTCTAACAACTTACATGAAAGCACAACCTCGCGCAAAAATCCGGTTACAGCACCGCACATGTTTTCACCAGAGGACACTATGTTTCTTGGGAGTAGCCTCTGCAATCGGACTTGCATAACCGTTCTTAAGAAGATGTCATTTTGATCACGAAAGAAAAAAAAGCGTGATACCACTTGACGCAAAAACAAATGAACCAGTCCAAGGCCTCCACCCTTCAGTGAAAGAAACAGGTTCGTCCTCCTCGTTTTTTCCCAGGTCGAAGTCCAAAGAAAGACGGCAAATATACGATGCAATTTTTGAATAGAGGTCCGCGAAGCACACAGCACATTCATGAGGTATCATATTTTTGAAATGAGAAAAACATTGCAGACAAAGGCACGTGAGAAAATTGATAGATTCCTTCCTTGCCACGCTCCCCCTTTCTCTCTCGCCCTTAACATCTCTTCGTTCCAAAGTGGGCTGGGATCGCGATAACATTCTAGGGGCACACCAAGGTATCGCGTTGGCATGGGAGACCATTGCAGCCGTGAGAAAAATTGCGGTGTAATATCCCATTCCCCGTGCCAAAATCCAGAGCTTTTTTCCCAGTTTACGTGACATCCAGTCTGGTTACAAAACATTTCCAGAATGTTTGTAACTTCACAAATGCTTTCTCTGTTTGTGCAAAATACCGCTATGTCATCCGCATACGCAAGAAGTTTCACCTGAGCAGTATGCAGCTTGAAACCCGTGACGTAATCACTGTTGATAATGACCAGACATAAAGGCTCTAGACACGCTGCAAAAAGCAGGGGAGAGAGCGGACAACCTTGCCTCACCGAAGAACGCACTGTGAGGCGCTCAGTAAGGTCACCATTAACTATAATGCGTGTCATACAGTTTGCGTACGCCATTTTTACTCCTTCTACTATTACGCTACCCAGGTTAGCATGCTCTAGAATGGAGAAAAGAATGTCATGTGAAACGCGGTCGAACGCTTTGGCCAAGTCCAGCTGTATCATAGCTACCTGGCTTCCAAGCGCGTCAACACATTCCAATACGGTTCTGGCCACATGTATATTTGTTGCAATGCTGCGACCTTTGATGCCACAGGTTTGGTGCGGCCCTACTAATTTGTCGATTACACTCTGAAGTCGTCTGGCTAGTACCTTCATGTACACCTTGTAGTCAACATTAGTGAGGCTGATAGGTCTGTAGGAACCAACTAACATTCGTTTCTCCGGATCATCAGACTTGGGAATAAGTACAATGTGCGAAGTACCAAAGGACAATGGTACTTTTTTACGTTCATAGGCTTCTGTTATCACTTGTAACAAGAACTGAGAAACATAATGTTTAAAGGTTTTATAGAAGGCAGCGTTCAGCCCATCTGGCCCCGGAGCTTTTCCAGACGGAAGATTATCTATTGCTTTCTCGATCTCTTCCAAAGTAATAGGCAATTCAAGACGCTCTCTTACATCATCTTCGAGTGTTGGCGTTAGTCGTAGGAAATCACCTTCAAACCCTTGCGCATGCTCGCGCCTATTGCTAAAAAGTTCAGCAAAGTATTCCGTAATAGCGTGCTGAATCTCGCTAGGGTCGCTTGTAATGTGCCCCTCGTATCTTAATTGCCTGATTTCCTTCTGGCAAGCGTACCGCTTTTCATCTGATAGCGCCCGCTTTGTAGGCGCTTCGCCTGCCCATAAGTTATCGCTCCTTGAGCGTATTATTGCTGCTCTGTACCTGTCAGTGTCAATTGTTTCGATCTGACACTTCACGTCTTTTATTTCTTTACTAAAATTTCCTGGCTGATTTGTTTCCACGCTAACCAAGCACTGGAGTTGTTCGCGAAGTTCCTTTTCTTTTTCTTTCTGTTTATACCGAATTGCGCTACTTTTTTCTATAGCTTTAAGCTTCACTCGTTCTTTGAAACTTTCCCATTCAACGGTAAAGCAGTCCGCTTGCTCAGCTAGTACACCATCGAGATCGCTTTTAATTTCCTTTACGAATCCTTCATCGTATAAAGTTTTCTCATTTAGTTTCCAAAGGTACCAATTAAAGCGTGATTTCCTTCCCTTCGTTCCAAAAGTCGCGCTCACAAGGCAATGATCGCTAAACGACACAGGTTTTGCATCATAGGCTGTGCATAGTGGCACGAGATCAGCAGAAACATACAGCCTATCTAATCTTGCGTGACTGTCGCGTTGAAAGTGTGTGTAATCAAGCCGTGTCCCAGCCGAAAACACACTTCCAACGTCCTCCAATAAATGATCGCGCACAAGTTCAATCAAGAGTTCCGCGCTCTTATCCCTCACTGGTCTACACTTCACTCGTCAGTAGCAGCACAGACGCAGTTAAAGTCTCCCAATAGAAGCAGCACCTTGTCACAATTCAAGTACGGCTCAATGGAATCAAAAAAACATTTACGTTCACTTTCAACATTGGGGGCATAAACACATACAAAGCGCCAGTGTAAGCTTGAAAAAGAAAAATAACGACCAAGAGGCGACCACTTTCCCATGCAAATACTGACTCCACACTTATACCTAGTGTGTTGCGAATGAAGAGAAGGCATCCACCCGATGTCCCAACGGAGTGACACACACACACTTCAAAGTTGGCGCGGAAAGTGGGCACCATGCGGTCAGCGTGTTCTTGCGCTCTATCTTTGATTTTTGCACAGCTATTAGGTCAAGGTCATTATCAATGAGCAGGCGATTAAGCTGACATTGCCGCCTTCGTGCTCCCAGCCCTCTAACATTCAAAGTTGCTACAAGCAATGGGGCTCTTAGCTCAACTACCATACGTTAGCGTAATAAAAAGGGGCGCGCTCCGCATGACGCCTACCTCTGTCGACCATATGATTCTCCCGACTGATGTTCCGCAATGACGTTCAGGGGGTCTGTCTGGCCACCCAAGGGGTTGTCTGGTGTTTGTCTCGAAGTGGTCTGAGGCACTTCCTCGTCGCATCCTCCACTTTGCATGCGCGCAAACTCGAAATGTCAGCCAAAAACACTGTGTCGGTCGACACACAACCGACGCTGACATTCCACAGAACACAGAATAAAAAAATTACGGAGGCGGTTTACCCGCCTTCCGTGACTCGACCAAGAGGTTCGGCTGCGGCTTCAACGACGAACGTCGACTTCCTGTCGTTTTTGGAGGCGGCTCCCCACTGCTACTACCACCAGGCTGCAGGTTCTCTCCGGCGCTCTCTTCGCGGTACCGTTTTCCAGCGGTTAGGGCAGCCGCTTCATCGTCGGCGTCCATGGCGTCGGCAATGCGAGGCTCCACGCAGTCCGGGGTTTTCAGCGAAACTTTCGTAGCGGCCACCGCACTGTGACCGCTGTCGCTTTGGGGGCCACGCTGCGCTAGCTGAGCTGCCACCACTGCAGGAGGCGTCAACGTTGTCGTTGTCTTCTGCTTAACCAGAGGCGTAAAAGTAAGGCCCATCTTTCGTCCCCGTTTTCCCAGTTGTCCTCGCTGCCTCTTCTGCGTCCGCCTCATCCATCAAATGCTCCGAGGCATCTTCACTGGTTCCAGGGCCGGCGATGCTCGCATAAGTACGGGGGCACTCACCGTCTTCGTGACCGAAACGTCGACAAGCTCCGCATCGCGGGACCTTGCACTCCCGACGAATGTGTCCCGTACCTCGGCAGCGAAGACATAACGGAGGCCTTCCATGCAGGCACAACGACGAGTGCCAACTCACCCCCAACGTTAAGCTGGTGCGGCAAGTCGTCCAGTTTAACGCCAGCTTTCAATTTCAGCGTGACCATCCTGCTCGTTGAGCCTTTCTCTGACACGCCGTGCACACGCCAGCGCTCCCGGGCCACCTCGGAGACCTTTCCGTATGGTGCAAGCGCGACACGCACGTCCTAGTCCGGCACGGTGTGAAGCGCTGCCAATGGAGCTTGAGACGTACGTCCTGGTTCGCTGGGTCAATAAACAAGCAGCGGCGTTCTTTCACGCGCAGCTCACCGACGCCTGCAATCTTCTTAACGGCATCCGCATCCTTCAGCGTGATGGCCCAGACATGGCTCATCCGATACGCCCCCAGGGCGATAACATCCGAGAGCAGCGATTGCCTAGCCAACGCGTCTCGAAAATCTTCCACCCGGTACGGGCGGGCCCTGATATCCGCGTGAAAAAAAACAGTATTTAAAACTAAACGCCCGGTTGGGAGACTTGGCAGAACAACCTGGTAGTCGGTTTCCTGTTCAATAGCCCTGTTACCGCGGCCAGAACTGGCCGCTGAAGCCGCTCCAATGGAGCCCGTCATCATACGTCCGTCACGCTTGGTGGCCGGAAGCAGAAATCCCATCACGGCTGTCACCGGAGACGATGAACGAGCAGAAGTAGTCAGTTTGTAATCGCCACACGCCAAAAAGAAACACAAAAAAACTTGCCGTGACCAGGATTCGAACCTGGGTTATTGCGGCCACAACGCAAGGTACTAACCACCGTACGATCACGGCTGTCACCGGGGACGATGAGCGAGCAGAAGTGGTCAATTTGTAATCCCCACACGCCAAAAAAAGAAACAAGAAAAAACTTGCCGTGGCCAGGATTCGAACCTGGGTTATTGCGGCCACAACGCAAGGTACTAACCACTATACGATCACGGCTGTCACCGGGGTCGATGAACGAGCAGAAGTAGTCAGTTTGTAATCCCCACACGCCAAAAAAGAAACACAAAAAAACTTGCCGTGACCAGGATTCGAACCTGGGTTATTGCGGCCACAACGCAAGGTACTAACCACTATACGATCACGGCAGTCACCTTTTTTTTTTTTTCTTTATTGCCAGTCCTCGACATATCACAACACAACTTCCTAAATGATATAAACAAAGACCAAAGAAGCAAAAAGGGATGAATACACAAACGGAACAAGGAACAGTAATATTTACATTCGCTGCCGTCCGCTACTGTGGCACGACGTTGTCGGATTAAAATTCCTTTAGTGCTGTAAGGGGTTCAACCCTCGACAGCCACTCAGGAACAGGCTGTTGCATCTTGATCACTTCCACATACCGTTGCATGGATTCACAAAAGTACAGACGCGCCGGTCGGGCATCCGGGTCACAATGGTAACCCGCCATTCTTGCGCGCCATAAACTGTAGAGGCCCGTAAGCATGATCAGGTCGTACGGGAAACCTTCGTCGTCATATACTGGCAGAAACCTGATTCCGTGGGGATCTATAGGTAGCTCCTTTTTTAGAGTCCTTTGTAGCACGTCCCAGAAAAAGACCCCTTCCCAACAGTGGATGAAGACGTGATCTATGCTTTCTGTTTTTTTACATATAAGGCAGTGGGTTCCCCATGGCATGTAGAACCCACGTTGTTCAAGGAAGATTTTAACAGGTACAGTACCAGTGTGTAATTTAAAAAAGAACGATTTAGTGGCTGGTTGAACTGGCATCTTCTTCACCCTTTTCAATACATCTAGGCCTGGGCCTCCACTGTACGGGGCTCTGTACATAGGTACCAGCAAAACACTGTCACATAAATCACGATATAACTTTTTCCGTTTTACACTCCACAAATATGCACTTGAAAAACGAACACGCAAAAAGGAAACACTCTGAACTATTTCCCGAAAGAAACCACGGACTGGTCCTGGCATTATTTCCGTACCTACAACGAATTCGGGAAGTGATCTTGACAGCCTCATTTGGATCACCGTGCGCAGAAATGGGTCGTTTGTATCTCGAAAGAAGGAGAATCTATTCACCAGTTGACGCAAGAAGAGGTGCGCCAACCCCAGACCACCATCCTTCACGCGCCGGAAGAGATTATCTCGGCTACATCGCTCCCAGCTTGATGCCCACACGAATACAGCGAACACGCGGTGCAGTTTCTGCACATTAATACGAGAGCGCTGTAGTACCTGCATTACGTACCAGATCTTTGTCACGAGAAACATGTTGCACGCTGTAGCTCTCGCGAATATTGATAGGTAACAGGCGTTCCATCGGTCGGCTTTTTCTTTTAGTTGTTTTGTCCGCTCCTTCCAGTACTCGCTACTGTCCTTGTAGGCATCAAGGGGTGCTCCAAGGTACTTAACTGGCGTCGTGACCCAGTTTACGTTCGAAAAGTGGTCTGGTGTAGACGCCCATCTTCCATGCCAAAACCCCAAACATTTCTGCCAGTTAACGTAGCTGTTAGTGACGTTACCAAACTTTTTGACGATATTAACAGTATTCAATACACTTTGTTTGTCCTTACAGCACACAGCCACATCGTCAGCGTATGCCAGTAGCTTCACTTCTGCTGATTGAAGACTAAACCCCTTAATACGTTCATTTTCAATGATGGCCAGACATAGCGTTTCTATGTAGACACAAAACAGGAGTGGACTGAGTGGACAACCCTGGCGAACGGAGCGCTTCACGTTAATGGGGGCCCCCAACATCTGATTAATTATAAGTCTGGTATAGCAGCTCCGGTACGCCATGGTCACCCCTTCAGTGATTATGTGGCCAAAATTAACGTGTTCAAGGATGGTAAGCAATATGTCGTGAGAAACACAATCAAACGCCTTCTCCAAGTCTAGCTGGAGGATGGCTACTGCATCGCACATGGCGTCACAACACTCCAGCACACACTTCATTTTATGGATGTTAGTGAAAATGGTTCTTCCACGAATACCACACGTCTGGTGTGGGCCGACTACTTCCTGAATAACTGACTGGACCCGTCGTGCCAACACCTTCATCAATATTTTGTAGTCACAGTTAGTAAGCGCTATGGGTCTGTAGGAGGAAAGTTGCTTGAGCTTTTCGGTCTTTTCTGTTTTCGGTATTAGTACTGTATGGGACTGGCCAAAGGATGGTGGAAGTATTTTCAGTTCATATGCTTCATTGAAAACTGCTGTTAAGATAGGAGCTAGGTGGCTTTTGAACGATTTGTACCATGCGGCACAAAGACCGTCTGGACCTGGCGACTTCCCAGGATTCAGGTCTTCGATGGCTTTCATCACTTCATGTTCTGTTAATGGTCGTTCTAAGGTTTCTTTAACCTCACTCGTCAGCTGTGGGATTCGTTGCAAAAATAATTTCTTGAAATCGTGCATGTTGACAGGCCTGAATGTAAAAAGTTCTTTGTAATGCTCAAAGAAAGCACGCCCTATATTATTGTTATCCGTTAATACCACCCCTTCATATTCGATAGCCTCAATCTGCTTACGTCTCGAGTGCTTTTTTTCTAACCCCAGTGCTCTTTTCGTTGGCGTTTCCCCGCATGATAGCCTTTCTGCTCTGGCGCGCACTAGCGCACCTCGGAAGCGATCTTCGTCGAATACCTCGAGCTTCTTCTTAACGGCGCGCATATCTTGTTGATAGGCGCCAGGTTGCATGCATTCAAGCTTCGCAAATTTTTCTAGCAATGTTGTTAAATCCTTTTCTCTGGCCTTTTGTTCATATCGCAGTACGCTACTTCTTTCGATTGCCTTCAGTTTAATGCTTTGCTTCAGCAACTCCCATTCCTCACCAAATTTCGTAGAACTGTCTGTTCCAAAAGAATTCAGAGCAGCCACTACATTTTCGTTAAAAGTTTCATCCCGTAACAGCTCTGCATTCAATTTCCACAGTTCCCAGACGAACTTGTTTCGTTCTTTCTTCCTGCCCACCGTGCATTTTACCAGGCAGTGGTCAGAATATGATATGGCCGTAACTGTGTAGCACTGGCATTTTTCAACTAAATCATATGAAAGATAGATACGGTCTAAGCGTGCGTGACTTGTGCCCTGAAAGTGAGTGTAGCTTACGTCTCCGTGACCGCGAAAACATTCTGCGATATCTTCTAATTCGAATTCGTGTGTGATCTGCGCCAGGATATCACTACTTTTGTCACAAACCACGCGACGCGTAGACCTATCCTCAGCTTTCAATACGCAGTTGAAGTCGCCTACACAGGCTATCATTTTTTGCACATGTAAATGATGCTTTAAACTCAAAAAGAAATTTGCCCTCTCTTGCACAGTATTAGGCGCATAAATGCAAAACACGCGCCATTTGACATTACAATAGCTGAAGTCACAAAAGACAAGTCGACCAGAAGTACAGGAGAAGTAACCATCTATAACAAGACCAGGGAGCTTCCTCACGAACAGCACACATCCTGCCGAAGTCCCTAAGGCGTGGCTCACTACCGTATAGTAGTTATACGTGAACCTTTGCACCATGCTCCCGGTCTCCTCCTCGCCGTCTACCTTGGTTTCTTGCACTGCTAAAACGTCGAGGTCGTGGTCCACTAGTAGTCTGTAAACCTGACTCTGTTTCCTTTTGGCGGCCAGACCTCGAACGTTTAGCGTGCCGAGGCTAAGCGACGGGTTGGTAGCCATTATTGGTGAAAACCGGAAGGGGAGAAGGCCCGGAGCATGGTGCTCACCTTAACGTCTAGCTGACCGCTAGACGCCTCCGTGGCCATCCGGCGGCCGTCGCCCGGGTTCCTCTTTGGTCGGCTTCGGGTTAAGCCTACGGTCAGTCTCCAGGTTCGGCTTAGGCTTGAGGGTGGAGCGCCTTCCAGGTAGCGTCTTAGCGGGTGGTGCCTCGGAGTCACCGCCGGCCTTTCCGTCGACTTTCTCCTCGTGCTGCAGGGATCTCTTGACCGGTGCCGAGACGGATTCGACGCGGGCGCTAGCAGGGGTCGCGTTGTCGTCCGCCTCTGCCTGCGTTGCATCCGTAGCTGGCTGGTGGCTCTCATTTTCTTGCGGGGCCGTCTTCACGCTCTCGACTGTAGCTGCTGGTTCTTTGGGGGGAGGGATATTCCTTCCTCCTTCGGCTTGCTTGGTCGTCGTGCCGGTTTCTGCCGCCACTTTGCCGTTTCCAGCTCCCGTGGCCGCTTCCTCCGCCTCGGTCACGTCCATTACATGGTCTAACGTCGACGGCTCGCTCTCCGCCGAACCCGCGGCTACTGCGTATGAACGCACACAGTCCGCGTCGTTGTGTCCAAAACGCCTGCACCGCGAGCAACGGGGAACCTTGCATTCACGACGAACGTGGCCAGAGCCCCGGCAGCGCAGGCACTGCATGGGACGTCCTGGGGCTACCACCAGCGCAAGCTCGCCGGCGACGCGGATCTGGTGGGGCAGGTCGTCGACTTTCATTCCTGCCTTCAGCTGCAGCAGCACTGCTCGGGTCGTCGAGCCCTTGTCGGTAACGCCATCCACTCGCCAGCGCTCCCGGGTCACTTCCGTCACCTTGCCGAAGGAGGCCAGCGCGGTCTTGACGTCTTCGTCGTCCACCCCATGCAGAAGCCAGTGGATACGAAGCTTCACCTGTTGTTCCTTGGGGTCGATGACCAGGCAGCGACGCCCCTTCACCTGCAGCTCCTTTAGGGCCGCCACCTTTTCGGCAGCCTCGGCTGTCTTCATCGTCACCGCCCATACATGGTTTATTTGGTATGCTCCAAGGGCGACGACGCCAGAGAGCATACCAACAGCTTGAAGCGCGTCTCGAAAATCTTCTACACGAAACGGGCGAACACGAGCGTCGCCGTGCAAAAAAACTGTGTTCAAAACAATACGTCCTGTAGGTAGGCGAGGCAAAATTATTTGGTAATCTTTATCTTCTTCCGTCGAAAGCCTGTTGCCGCGGCTAACAGCCGCATATGCCGCTCCATTGGAGCCCATGATCCCGCGATCCGTTCAGCTCGGGAGCCGGAAGCAGAATGATCGCGGCTGTCACCGGGGACGATGAACGAGCAGAAGTAGTCAGTTTGTAATCCCCACACGCCAAAAAAAAACAAAAAACTTGCCGTGACCAGGATTCGAACCTGGGTTATTGCGGCCACAAAGCAAGGTACTAACCACTATACGAACACGGCTGTCACCGGGGACGATGAACGAGCAGAAGTAGTCAGTTTGTAATCTTCACACGCCAAAAAAAGAAACAAAAAAAACCTGCCGTGACCAGGATTCGAACCTGGGTTATTGCGGCCACAACGCAAGGTACTAACCACTATACGATCACGGCTGTCACCGGGGACGATGAACGAGCAGAAGTAGTCAGTTTGTAATCCCCACACGCCAAAAAGAAACAAAAAAAAAACTTGCCGTGACCAGGATTCGAACCTGGGTTATTGCGGCCACAACGCAAGGTACTAACCACTATACGATCACGGCTGTCACCGGGGACGATGAACGAGCAGAAGTAGTCAGTTTGTAATCCCCACACGCCAAATAGAAACACACACACACAAAAAAAAACTTGCCGTGACCAGGATTCGAACCTGGGTTATTGCGGCCACAACGCAAGGTACTAACCACTATACGATCACGGCTGTCACCGGGGACGATGAACGAGCAGAAGTTGTCAGTTTGTAATCCCCACACGCCAAAAAGAAACAAAAAAAAAAACTTGCCGTGACCAGGATTCGAACCTGGGTTATTGCGGCCACAACGCAAGGTACTAACCACTATACGATCACGGGTGTCACCGGGGACGATGAACGAGCAGAAGTAGTCAGTTTGTAATCCCCACACGCCAAATAGAAACACACACACACACAAAAAACTTGCCGTGGCCAGGATTCGTACCTGGGTTATTGCGGCCACAACGCAAGGTACTAACAACTATACGATCACGGCTGTCACCGGGGACGATGAACGAGCAGAAGTAGTCAGTTTGTAATCCCCACACGCCAAATAGAAACACACACACACAAAAAAACTTGCCGTGACCAGGATTCGAACCTGGGTTATTGCGGCCACAACGCAAGGTGCTAACCACTATACGATCACGGCTGTCACCGGGGACGATGAGCGAGCAGTAGTCAGTTTGTAATCCCCACACGCCAAAAAGAAACACACACACAAAAAAAAACTTGCCGTGACCAGGATTCGAACGTGGGTTATTGCGGCCACAACGCAAGGTACTAGCCACTATACGATCACGGCTGTCACTTTTTTTTTTCTTTATTGGCGGAAGTTTCACCAAGCTAACAAAGAGGGCATCATTTCTTGAAATAAGGTAAGCGATACATAAATATACACTCACACACATTCAACTTTGTGCGCATGCATATTGTGCGGTCAGTCACATTGTGGCTGGCCATGTCAAGTTTAAAATTCCTTTAATGTGGCGAGGGGCTCAATCCTCGCCAGCCAATCCGGAGGACATTCTTGTTCTTTAATTACATCAATGAACTTGGAAATAGCTTCCCGGAAGAGCAGCCGCGCAGGCCGGCTGTCAGGCTCACAAAAGAAACCGGCCATTCGAGCCCTCCATAAACAGTGGAGGCCACCGGGGACGATGAACGAGCAGAAGTAGTCAGTTTGTAATCCCCACACGCAAAAAAAAAAACTCAAAAAAACTTGCCGTGACCAGGATTCGAACCTGGGTTATTGCGGCCACAACGCAAGGTACTAACCACTATACGATCACGGCTGCCCCGGGGACGAGAAGCGAGGAGAAGTAATGTGCTGACAACAAAATGATAAAACAGTTTTTTTTAAGTTTGTACACAGGAAATGTTGGCGCTCAAATGCGCCTTCAAAAACAGTTCTGCGTTGAAGTGCAGGAACGGGCAGAACCGTGACAACGTACAGTTAGAGCGGTGGCATGAGGGACGAAGAGACAGCACTGGTGGCGCCATCTCATGCTAGCGACATCAACTAGAGCACGTATTGCTCTACGCAAACAACGTTGTAACCTCTGGCGGTGCCAGAAGGGGAGGGGCGGTTTGGGAGCCTGCCTCCCCCCTCCCCCAGTGGCATAGCAAAGGGGGGGGGGCCGGGGGGCCGATGATGGCCCCGGGTGCAAGGGGCCATTGGAGGGGGGGTCATATACGTCTGAGGACACCCGGAAATTGTCGATATCCTCGCCTTCCTCGACTACAACCGGGGGGGGGGGGGGGGGAGGAGGGATGACAGAAGACCTATGGGCCCCGGGAGCCAGACGACCTAGCTTTCACGACCTAGCTACGCCACTGCCCTCCCCCTCTAAAATACGGGCATTTAGCAGTCACAGTACAAAGTATGCAGAGTTCGCCTCCGTTTCCGCCTATTCTGATGAGCTCCCCTCCCCCACTCATTGAGGCTGCCATCAATTCTCCCTGCTTGTAACGAAATAGGTAATAAAGAACTAATCCAGATAACGAAGTAATCATAATTCCCCTTGAAATTCTTAAGTATACACATTCATCGAGTGTTTAAAGTCAGTGGGAGACCGGGCCCCCCCCCCCCCCCTCGCCAGGTAAACAGTAGCACTGCGGTATATATATATATATATATAGCTTGTGTGTGTGCACTCATGCTATACTGGTCGCCGCCCCACCACCGTCACCCACTTTTAAGAGGAAGCTTCGGGAGGCTTGGGCCCAACCACGATGCGACCTATTGAAATAGATGTAAAACGCAAAAACGTTTTTCTGAGTTGACCCCTGGGCCGATTTTAATGAAATTTATTGCATTCCCGAGAGAAAGTTAAATTCTAGTGACTGTTCGAAGCGGAATTTCGATTTAGGTCCTGTACTTTGTTAAAAAGATTTTCAAAAATTCGAAAGTTCGAAATAAAATAGGAAGTTTACAAATTCATAGCTCTACATCAAGAACAGATATCGCGGTTCTGTAAACGGCATCCATTAGAACATTGAAAGCGGACAAATTCGGTATGTCATTTTATATTTTACCTGAATTGGTTACGTTGTGTACAAGGGTTCTGCAAAAGCAGTATTTACCTAGTACGGAATATTTCTAGATTCGTGTGTAACATAACAATTTTGTCCGCTTTAGATGGACTATTAGATGCAATTCACAGAATTGAGTTACGGAGTTGTAAACTTGATAGTTGCGTTTTTTGAAAATTTTCGATATTGCCAGCTTTTAATAAAAAATTTTTAAATCGAAAATTCAATACCAAAAGCCGCTAGATTTTAAGTTTTCTTTTAAATGCAGCAAACTTCGTCAAATTTGACGCAGTGGTTGCCGAGAAAAACGAATTCCCCTTTTACATGTATTTAGATAGGAGCGCACGAGCTAAAGCTTCCCTGCATGCATCCCATATGCTCCCGAGTTTTCGACGTCGCGACAATATGGTTTTAACGAAGTGAAAACCTGTTAAACAATATAATGGACCTTTTTTGTTTGTTTGCTTGCTTGCTTCAGAATGATGACTTAAATGATCATTTCGCAGCACAAAGTCATCACGGGCTTCTTTGTTGCTAAGATGGCGCTCCCATGAATACTGCCGCCGACGTCTCTGGCGTTCTGGTATTCCGTAATCTGTATTATTCTCTCCATGTCTGCGAACTATGGCCTAAGAAGTGGAGCATCTGACCTATGTGTAGAGCATTAGAGTCGAGGGGCCCATGGCTCTAATCTCATCACCGGACACATTTTGTTGAAGGGGTCCCAAATGCGAGGAAGGACATGCCTTACCTAGCACAATATGTGCTACAGGCAGGAAAATGTCTCATTAAGAACCTGTGTGACCGTTTAATGCTTCCTGGGATCATTGCGTTGTAGAATCACTTCACAACGCGCTTAGATCATCTACAACGTGCTCACCGCGTCGACACCACATTACGGTGCGTAGGCCGAGGCACGCTCTTTCAGTGACATTCGCCCTGACGATATATATCTTTTTTTTTTTCAGATGTCGCTAATCGGACGAGAAATGTCCCTGGAGAGGTCGCCGTCACGCATATAGCCTGGTGGCCATCTGGCTTTCCCGAGGAGCCCATGAACTAGCTTGCCACTTTCGCGAATGAACTTCCCTCTCTCTCTCTCTCTCTCTCTTCCTAATGTAAGACTTTTTCACTGAAACGCCAGGCTCCAGCTCTCTTGAAAGCACGCGCAAGGAGTCGTAGCGTGCTAATCGGCTAATTGAGCTAGCTTGCGCAATGATCATCCTTACATCGATATCTGGCGGGCGGTCGCGCACCAGTATCTCACAAAATGTAATCAATTCAGTATACTCAGTAATAGTATAGAACATTCCTAACGCAGCTTATGCCCCAACGGTTCATCACTTTGAAAGGCAGGGGTGTAGCCACGATAATGATATGGCCTGCAGACTTCCGCTTCCCGAAGTCAGCGCCGTTGGTGAGCCAGGGTGACGTCACGGATTGCGGTGCATTTATTTTTGGACGCATTATACAGTGTGTGCCAATTACCATATGCGCCAAGATTTAAAAGTGTGCAAGTTCCGTACGTAGCTGGAGAGAATTAACCAAGGTGTTTGCCGCCGCTCGGAGATACATTATATTTTGCATTTCGTGTAATTATATCATTAGTATTAATTCATCAATAAACTTCTCAAAGATTAAAATGAGATGAGAAGTGTCAATGAGAAAATTGTCAGAGCAACATGAAGAACTGCCGATATAGCTTTCTGTTGCTCAATACATGTTACATAAAAGTGTTTTTCCGAGCGTGAAAGAAGCCCGCGAATACACACAATTAAAAGGTGCCTCGATCGGCCAGTTGCGTGTCAATAGCCCATATGTTCACACAGATAGGCTTATCCAATTTTGGTTACTCTGCTATTTTAACATGTCCTCACCGATCGCTTGAGGACACACAATCAGATTCACACTACGACGATATCGTGGGTGTTATCTTTCCTTAATTCAGACGAACGTGGATCGAGTCATTCTTGCACGCGTAGTTCTGCAGACTCGGTAACGCATATCACATTTGATTCAGGGATAATTAGGTTAATTCGCACACTCGCACAAACACGATTTCATTGTGACCCCGTCAGACTAAAGTCCTCATGTCAACCCGACACTCACTCAAGCTCGGATTCACCTTGATATCTTTCGATGTTATTCTGCCGACCGACGAACATGCCACGTAGGCGGCTTATATTGAGAATGGTTCGTATTATAACTTTCTCGAGTTGCTTTATAGGATAGGATAAGCATAACTGTTTAGGAATCGTTTTGAGCTACGAGAAGAGGCGTGTGGGAATTCTGATTTGTACAGAGCCTTCGTACAAATTTGAAGCGTTAGCAGCGGTCGCTCGATAGGCCTACAAAGAATGACGATGTTTAACAAATGCAGTAATATATAAAATAAACGTGAAAATAGCAACAATGAGCAATGGTGAAAATAAAAAAAAAATGAAAAAAAGAATGCACGCCCCCGGGAGGGCTCGAACCTCCAACCTTTCGGTTAACAGCCGAACGCGCTAGCCGATTGCGCCACGGAGGCGGGACGACAGCGTCGTTCTAAAGGGCTATCTCCACTGTGGTCGCTACTCTGACGTTCAACAACGTGTCTTTCTGCAGATTAAGAAATGCTGTTGCTAAAACTATTTTCTTGCATTTTAGACACAATTTACTACAATTTTAGTATAAAAGGCTGCTGCAAGGAAGCTTACAGCTTCCTTTCTTTAATTAATTTGGAAATTATTTCGATAATAGGTAAGAAATCTGAAATAAGCTTTCCAACCAACTTGTACTTTTGATAGGGCCGCTATAAGTTGGGTGCGATCCTTTCAGTGTGTCGAGTTAAGATCGTGCTTCATAGGATCATTTCTATAGTACGATCGCCGAGACGCATCCGCGAACTCGGAACACACTCGACCACGATGACGAGTCGAGGGTCTCCGCCTGAGCGCGAAGCCGGCTTCGGAATTCTGGGTTTCGGCCCGGAGTCCAGCCATTGATGACCGTTCCTTCAGCCTTGATTGGCTGTTGGGAGGGCGGAGACTCAGTCTGAGTGGCCGAGTGAACTTTTTAAAACATTCTATATCATAGCATGGAACTTTTATGCGGAACACGTAGTCAACCCTTGCAGGAAGGCGTACCAGTTGTGCCGGAATCAAATGTGTACCGAATGATGTTGGGTTGAGAACATGTAATCTCTGGGACGCGGCACTTCCGGATGGATGCTAAGTCCTTTACCCATCTGGCGCCGGTACGGTACGTACGACCGGCGATTTGTTTTCGATGGCTTTGGTTGCCAAAACCCGGGGAGGGAGGCTGTATTTTAACGCTCAGAAATGTTCCAAGTCGTTGGCGCGAGGCTTGTCGGGGGTGAAGGCTGTCCATTCTGTCGCCACACTTTCCGGTACGATCGGCGATTTGCGTTCGGTGGTTTTGGTACCCGGGGAGGGAGGCTGTATTTTAACGCTCAGAAATGTTCCAAGTCGTTGGCGCGAGGCTTGTCGGGGGTGAAGGCTGTCCATTCTGTCGCCACACTTTCCGGTACGATCGGCGATTTGCGTTCGGTGGTTTTGGTTGCCTAAAAACGGGGGGCTGTATTCTAACGATGAATTTAGTTCTTACGTACTTTCGCCCTTCGTTAACGACTCCAACTTGCCACTTAGATGAAGCCGCCGCGCCTATATGGCGTTGCCGCGGGCGCTATCCGAGCTAGGCCACATTTTCACGTGAGCAAACTTTCTGCAAATACGATCGTGTACCGTGCATTGGGGCGCACGTTAAGCAACCCCTGGAAGCCAAAATAATACGGAGCGCCCCACAACGGCATGATTCATAATCATATCGTGGTTTTCGGCACGTAAAGCCCCCACGATTTGATCACTAGACATGTGCTCATTGTCGGTTTTTGTTTTTTATTGTTTAACGTTTTATTTCAAGACGGATGGTAGTCGCAACGAGCACCGCGATACATAAAATTATAACCTGACCCCTGCAACGTTTTCAATGGATGTATATCAGTAACAATTATTCATAAATTTTTTGAGAATTTTTGAGAACCCCGAGGAACACGAATGAAACTAATAATTAGCTACTTATAGGCTAAAAGAAGTGGAATATACAATATATGCACCTGGCTCCTAGTTTGTAACTTTTGTAAGTCAGATAATGCAAAAATATTATTACGATTTGTTGGCATCAGTACTAGCCACCGTAATGATTCCCAATGCTATGCGGGAAAGCAATAGCTTCACAAATGTGAAAATGGGTAAGTTCCTATCACACAGGAGCATTTTTTACTCACTGCAGAAGGCACCTGGTTCATTTTTTTACTGCATTCTTTAGGGTTGAGAAGCAATGGTTGTCAGGTCAGGGATCATGCAGAATTTCCTTATTTGATTATTGTGTTCAATCAGCTTTTCTGTGAAAGCAATTAGGTAGTCTAGTGTGTGTTCAACTGGTGCTGGAGCCTCCATGTGCTTTGTTCAGTTCCTGTACAGGACTGTACAGCAGTGTGGATTGCTGCACAATATTGTACAGTAACGAATTAAGGCACTTGCTGCTCAGAGATTAGACTGCTGCAGTCAAGCTTCAGTCAAAGCTCAGTCTGAAATTGACTGCATGCTTTTTTTGTGTGAATGAAAACTGCACACGACGGGAAGGATTGCTTATAATAATTTTTACATACACTGTCTAAATACTGATGGATAAAAGCAACCTACAGTGTGAAAAATAAGTTGCACTTCATATTAACCGAACATAATTGTCAAAATAACACATACTCATGAGCACCTACTGTTGTTTGAGACATCGTTAAAACAGCCTGGACATCAGATAAGGAAATTAGACAGCCCAACAGAAGTTTCTGTGCCCTCACTGGTGCTTTGATTTAAAAATTATGTTGCCGAGTCAATCAAAGCACAAATTTGGATTGCGTTATTGAGGAAGTGTTAGGAGCCCTGGAGGCTAGTTTCGACGATACCTCCAAATGAAGTTCTGTTCTTTCAGACTCTCCAATCTGCCAAAAATTGTCAAATGTGACCAATAGTTAAAGTTCAGTCATCATTTCAGACGGTGCAAATAGCGTTGTTGGTAGAATCATAAGAAACCAACGAACACTGACACCAAGGACAACATACGGGAAATTACATGTGCTTAATAAATGAAATAAAGAAAAGATGAATTAATGGAAATGAAAGTGGATGAAAAATGACTTGCCGCAGGTGGGGAACGATCCCACAACCAAATCGGGCCCCTCGGATTACCCCTTTTCTTCTTGTTGTTGGTAGAAGAATTCCAAGGGAAATGTTTAATAACACAAAGAAAAAAATAGATCCAATCGATTTATTTCTGCAGGCATGATAACGAAATAGTTCATTTCCTCCCTAGATCAGCCACTCAAAGCGATGCTTACATGATAAGGGTGATGGAAAATGAAATGCAACCTTCTTCAAAGGTGTGAACTCAGGTTGTCTGTTGGGGGACGCATGCTTCAGAATGGCCGTGGTGCGTCGAGGTGGTCAATTAGATGGTCCCAAAATAAGCATTATTCAATTGTGGTGCACTCGATTGTGAATGCACGAATAGAGCTGTCATTAACTGAAGTCTTGAAGGCATGTGATGTCACTGTATGGCTCTAGAATATCAGGTGACCCATGACATGTTGCAGTCTGGCATGCCTTGAATGAGTTGTGCAGTTTTCCACTAATGCAGGATTGATTAATCACTGCGAGAAGGTTTATATTATCCTCGAACGAAGATGCAAATGTCCTGAGCTACAATTAAAATGAATAACTAGTATATGTGCGTTTTGCCGTCCACTAGTGAATCACGAGTTTCGATATTTGAATCATCGTAAGTTGGGCAGTTCGATCCTTAGCGAATTTAAACGCCACGTTTTGCCAACGTCGCAGCAGGATGCATTTCCCTTTATATTGCTATATATATTCTGCGTTTAAGGCATTTTATAAATGACAGGTGATGCAATGCAGAGCAATTGGAGTAGCTTTGACAATCAGCTTGGTTTTAAGTGAAAAGATGAGAAGCTACGTTCTTCCCTGAACACTTTTGTGGCTGGGCTAGTAGGCATAACGACATGACACAGAGTATTTGAATTTACATTCATTCTCGATCCTCTTATTGGCATATTTTTCCAACTACAAAGTTTAGACTAACTAGTGCAACTGCTGGTTAAGACAGAGTGAGAGAAAATTTTCGTTAAACTGCAGCAGGGGCATGCTGCTTAACGTGCGGAAGATATTTAATGCCTGGCCAACTTGCATTTTCCTGTTGAAATACAAATGTAGTATGTACAGTAGTGCTCAGCCTAGGCAGTTGCGGAATATGATGCATATAAAAAATAAATTAAGTTGTATTAATTAATGTAAGCAGCACTTTGATGCAGGGTCTCGCAGCTTAACAAGAATTTAATAGAACTGGTCAAAGAAAAAAAAAGAGCGAAGCTTTGAATTTACGTGTAGCTCCATGATGTAATTCACACCAAATACAGATAGTGAAATTCAGTAAAGTGTATTTGATTAGCACCTAAAGTGGACAAATATAATCCACAGCCCACATGAAATAGTTAATTTATTCAAGGGAAAACACGGGAAAGGCAGGAGATGGAAATTCAAGACGATGAGCAAAACGAAAACAAGGTAAAAGTGGCACCTCCCACTTTTACCTTGCTCTCGTTTTGCTCATCGCCTTAATTTATTCAAGTGTTTTGCAACAAGCCTCATCCACAAGCCCTCCTTTGACTTAGGCAGCTCAGTAATGCACAGCTTTCACCGAAAGGTAGATTTATTTTTTTTAAGAAAAGCTTCTCAATTTTTGTAGCATTCATAAAGCTGAATCAGAGTTCCCATATCTTTATAAAATGCAGGGACTTCTGTGACCCATTTTTGAGAAGTGATCCAACAAAAGGTAAAAAAAAAGGGCGTAAGATGTTTGATATAAATTTTTTTGTATGCCTGCTGGCTTATTTACTTGGCCATATCAAATTTTTACCGTGCAATTATAAATTCTCTAACATTACCGTTGCATTACGCTATGTGCTGGCACATAGCAACAACTGTGGGTTCAGCAACACAGTAGGCCATGTTCAAGGAAGGCAATATTCACAGCACATTGCTTAATTAGCAAATCCCCACATTTGAAACAATTATCTCCCCTTCTGCACATGTTCTAAAATTGTAACGAAATGCAAAGGGCCCCCAAAGGAGTGCACTTAGGATTTGCTACTATAAACACTTAGCAATTTGATGGCCACAGGTGCTTGTCAGTTTGCGAATTCTCCTTCCGGGGAAGCTATCAAGATCTGAGACCAAGAACAGCTTTACCTCATCACCTTACATTTCAGTACTCTATCCTATGCTGGACAGAGGGTAATGAGGAACACTTTAATGGTGGGCACCATGTTAGTTTTGACCACCTGGGAATCTTTTAACCTGCAGCCAATTCCCAACGCAGAGCAATCATTTTTCATCACCATAGCCATCAAGGTATTAACACTATTGTGGCTGGAGCACCCTATTGTGCAAATGACGAGGCATTTGCCGTACATACACTTCTGCACAAATTACCTAAAAAACTATTATCAAAACAACTGCTCTGTTCACCTGAGGGTGCTACAAAAGAACATCAGAGTATGTCGCAGCTGCTGCAGATACCTAAAAGGTCACCAGAAGCACGGGCAAGCGCTTATCCATGCAAAGAGCTTTGTGTTGGCATTTGAGAGCACAACAACATTGACATCTGAAATTTTCCACAACCAAACAAGATGCCTAGGCCCCTTGGCTGGAAGCCTGCAGGTTAAACAATAATCCTGTTGCCAATCCAGCTGCCACTGCAGGCCGTATTTGGAACACAGCATAACGTGTAAATGCTATTGGCCCACATGCAGTAGTGCATTAGTGACAATGCGGAAGGAACATGGTAGCACAGAATTTGCACTGCCTGTTCACCCTTATCCTGCACATTATATGCAAGCTACTACAGTCAGTCAAGTATTTAAACCTTGTGTTCAATGCACTTTTCTTTATGAGGATGTTTACTGCTTAGTAAAATTTCCAGACACTGTTCTGTAGAAATGCTATGTAGAGACAGACTGCTCCACAGTCACAGCTCCAGTGATCTGTGCCACAAAGAATACTCAGGTTTATGTTAAAAAATTTTGATGTGATAGCCAAAATTTTTGCTGCCAATATACATTTACACCAAGCGGGCGGCAGTGCTGTGAATGTTAATAATCAACCAGTTCAAAAATACAGAGCTCAGCTAATACCGTTGGCAACTGTATTCACATCTTTCGAAAGTACTTCCTTTGCGGCACGAACACAAATAAACAAAATTATTGCTTTTACCACTATTATAAACAAGCTCCAGAAATCGGGAACTGTAGAGAGTTCACAAATATGTCTGTGCCAATCCAGAAAATATTGCTTGATGTATTCGCAATCAACACATACATAATGAATTGCGGGATTTGCCGCAAAACTACACACTGTGTTATGACTTGACACTGTAGCGGAGAGCTTTGGTTAATTTTTATTGGCTGGGGCTCTCCGATCACCCGATGTATTGGAATGCAGCTGCTGGCGTCGGGGAATGGAACCCCGGACTTTGTGCTCAGTAGCCTAACACTGTGAACACCGAAGCAGCTACATCGACAACTACCTTTATTTCGGCAAAAAATTGTGCTGCTTTAACAAACATGTTGGAATCTTATGTGAAGGTTTTGTAAAGCAAAGCCGTTGCGACACATTCTCTCGAAGAGCCACTTGACATCGGCACAAGAGAAATGTGCATGCAACTGTGGCCTAAAGTAATGGTTAGAGCACCAGGGTTGCCGCCCTGGGGTACCCAGGTTCGATCTCACCATTGTACATCCAATTATTTTAGCTTTTTTCTAAGAGCCATTAGGCATGGCAGCAGCACTCGGCAACCACGGTCACTAAAGTCCGGGAAGGTTCGCAAAAAAAAGAAGAAAACAGCTAAATTTGAAAATGGACACGAGACAAAGAAATGCAACAGAGTTTCTTTTAATGTGTCAAAAAAACACAAGACTCAGATACAAAGTGCCCTCTGCAAATTGTACAGAAAAGGTAAACAATAATAATAATAAAAAAAAGGGAAGAGAAACAAAGACACTTGACATTATATAAGCAAGAGTAGCCTGAGGGGAGCAGTCTGAGGATGTTACATTGTCCCAAGAAACAGGCGATGTTCTCTCGTCACTTCCCATCCTGCGGAAAAGTGGCGAGGCGGTGTCGCTTTTTCCCATCTGCTCGAGGTTGTCTCGTCAACGAATGGCAATGAGTCCGGATTCCAAGAGTTTCTGAATCTTGGCAGCAATGTCGGGATTCTTCAGATGCCTGCGTTTCAAAAGAAAACGAAAGTGCGCGGGCAGTTATTACTACCTGTACCCGCAACGATGATTGAACACACTAGCCGGTTAGCACGTTTAAATTCCGGGGCAGCTGCAACTACCATCCAAAACTACAATCTAATTACGAGGCTTGCGCATTTGCAAGATTACTACAAAAAAGCGATTAAGTTTAGAGGGACACTAAAGTGAAAAATGATTTCTTCTGCATCAGTAAATTACCCTTCTAAAACACCAAAGACAACCAAAGACACTCTTACAACGATAAGACGTTTGGTAAGCCAGATAAGGCGCAAGAACGTAATACGGGTGGTGACTCCTACGTAAGTACCCGCACCTGGGGGCTGTGACGTTTAGGATTTTGATGGCATCTTCTAGGGCCTACTAATCATATATAGCGGTACAGATTGACTACATTGTGTTCTAAAGGAACCAAATATTAAACATGGCAAGTTTCAGGAACCTTTATTCAGCCAACGTGGCCCAAATGCGAAAACATACTTTGGAATCCCTGATGTCACGCTGAGGTACCGGCGCGAAATTCAAATACTGATACTTGGACCTTCATTTTCTCACCTAATAATCAAACTATTTTTGATATGACTGCTTGCAGGGTTCTCAAACAATGCTTCATTAGTCTAAACTGATTTATTGTTTCGCTTTAGTGTCCCTTTAAGTATATATTCTGCTGTTCATGGTAGGTGGCATACTCACTCCTGCAACGCCTTGGGATCACTCTGCATCTGCTCCAGGATGATGCGCATGGCGGGGTCCCCCAGGATCTTCTGCACCTCTGGATCCATCATGGCCCGCTTGCGGACTTCCTCAGGGTCCGCGTCCGACGCCATCAGGCACCGCTTGTATCCATCTAGCGCGTCCTGCCAGCCAGAAGATGGCGACACAAGCCAACCGTGAACCATTGTTGCAATAAAGCCAATTGCAAGAACATGACTCACATTCCCTATGTAGAGCTCTGCATTCACGCGATGGATCTCATCCCATGTGAATCAGTCATGCTGACATATGATGTACAGGCGCCGACAAAAGTAGTATACTCCAAGCAGCGGGAGCCGGAGCAGCAGCACACTGCATTGCGACGCCATCTACATTGACACGAGTCAAGCGACATGCCTGCAGATAATAAAGGGCACCCATTGCCTGTCTCGATCCCAGATGCTGCCTGTAGATGGCGTTGCGATGCGGTTTGCCGTTGCTCCGGCTCCCGCTGTGTGGAGTATACAGTCGCCGACCGTTTATTCGGACCTCACGGGGACTGCGAAAATGTCCGAATAAACAGGTGTCCGAAAAAGCAGATAAAGAAAAAAAAATGAAATCCTTTATTTCCACGCACTTATTCGGGCTCGGCAGTAGCCTTGGAAGAAATCGTGAATGCGCCGTTGCACGCTGTTCCGTTTACGCGCAATCAGATAAGCCTGAATCTCTGAGAGGGTCGTACGGTCACTATTGGCGGCTGAAAGCACAGTCACTGCTTGTACACGCTCCGCATGCGACGGCAGCGTAGCACATGGTGCGTCATCTTCCGACTCGGAGTCATCGTCCGGCGGTGCAGCAGAAACCTAACGAATGATCTTGCCGTCGTCGAGTTCTGCGCATGTCAATACAGCAGTGTCAGCACCTATGAAACTGTCAAATGAGACGGTGTCCGGAATCGCAATGCCACCACTGCGCAGGTCTCGGCAGAACATTTTCCGCGTCAGTAGGGAGCACATCGGAAGGCGACAAATCTTAGGCCTCCCGGCACCCGCTTGCCGGCAATCCCCAGCGCAGTCTGCGCGGGCACTGTCGGCGCCATTAGACCCTTGACGCGATGTTTACGTATGCCGCGTTGGATCACCGAAACCTCGACACAGCACACAAAGCAAACACCACCGTGCCGACACTAGTCACACAAACGAAAAACGCGGCCTGCTCGCAGCGGCTTGCGCGAGGAAACAAATCAGCTGCTCGATTGTCTTGACATGGCTTAGTAAGCTGAAACCGGAACTGCTAAAGAGCTGCTCTATCTAACCAGGCAGAAACGATGATGATGAGCGGGGATTTCTAGTAGCGCCACTTCGTGGGGCAGCAAGGAAGCTCCATTCAAAACAAAAATGGCGTTCAGCAAGCCGAACCATGCACCGGTCAGAGTCGGTGCATGGTGCTCTCGACCGAGTTAGCTAAAGGAGTGTCCGAAAAATCGGACGAGAGGTTGCAAGGTGTCCGAACTTTCGGCAGTTGTTATACATTATGGTCTATGGGGAGAATGGCGGTGCCGCGAAGCTGACCGAATAATCGGGCATGTCCGAATTTTTGGAGTCCGGAAAATCGGTCGGCGACTGTACCACTTTTGTCGGTGCCTGTACATTAGATCACTTCGCATCCAGTGTTTTACAAGACAGCATATAAAAATGCTGTCTACACGTAGGACCTGACCCCACGCTCACTTCCCAAAGCACGGGCCATGGCACGGGTGCATACTAACAGTGCAAGCCAAGCATTTGTTTCACTAATTGAATCGAAGATGACTTCCGCCAGACTAAAACATTCCGCGAGTATTTCTTGCCCAAAATCCCAACAGAGATTTTGGCCACATTATCAATTACCTCATGCAGACCACACATGTACAGGTGGAATGGGTGATGCGAAATGCAGTGATGAGCAATCTGCAACTTCAAATTGACATTTACTCAGTCTTATGAATCCAGGTTTAAAAGCAGTGCAAATTCGACTTTAGCACAGCTAAGTACAATTTCACAATTCTTTCTCTGCCCATCGGTAGATATTTTTCTTTCTTTGACATCACACCTGAAGTCCTTTTTTCAAGCTCACTGCTCTTAAAATTACAAACTGCAGAAATACTGTACTGCCGCCTGTTGTAAACAATAAAAGAAATGCATATAGTTCAACATCAAGGAAGTGTACAAAATGCTGAAGAGAGATATCAAAAGACAGTGATCCCTTTTTATGGACAACTTTCCACCGCATTCTCAGCAGAGCTAGGCCTACTAGTAACAGCCGTCATCCATCCCATTGCTACACTGGTGCCCCTCAAGCATAGCTCACTGGTTTCTCCTCAAAAATAGGATGCCAGGAACTTTGGCCAACGCTCTCAATGTCGCCAGTGTCCAGTCCTTGAGGAAAAAGTGGCAAGAAAATGCTGTCTCATGGTGGAGGCCAGTGCCACGATGGCGACTAATTACTGCTGTCGATCAGGCTCTATACTTCCCCAAAACAGAAAGTCTGGCTAATTCGTGCTTAACAATAGGTGAACCACAAGTGCATTAGGCAAAGGAAGACTGCATTCATCCCTTGTCACAATCCTGGTCGCCGTCTGCGGTCTAACAATGAGCATAAGGAGATTGCGGTCGTCCCTTGTCTGAAGCGACATTCATCCACTCGGCAGAGCACTGCAGCCTTACCTGATTGTTCGGGTCAATTTCCAGGGCTTTCTGGAATGCAGTGAGTGCCTTGGAGTGCTCCTTCATTGCCATGAGAGCCATGCCTTTCCTAACGTACCCCTTCACTGCAACAAAGGAAGCGGAGGTGCAATCAACACAGCCGCTTCCTGACCAGAGCACACAGAAAGCCAGATTGTGAATTTTCAACCAAAGCTACACAACAGTCACCAGGGAACATAGGAATCAGCACAACTGCTTTCCGGCACAGCACACGAGCACAAAAGTCTGACAAGGGCCGACGTGTGGCTTTGGGACCTGAAAATTCAGTGTCCCTTTTCACATCTTAAAAAAAAAATTTAATTGTGGGACTTTAATGTCCCAATAGCAGTGGATCCCAGTAGCAGTGTCCCAGTAGCACAGTGGATTACGAGGGCCACTGTAGTGGAGGGCTCCGAATAAATTTGTGCCACACAGGGCCCTCTACCTTTAATGTGCACTTGAAGCATGGTAAACAGGCATTCCTGCGCTCCAACCCTACCCCAATGCAACCGCTGTGATCGAGAATCGAACGTCAACCTCATTCTCAGCAGTGCAGGGCCCCACACACCGAGTCACCGTGGCGGGTAACATCTATCTAAAGTGAAACATTCCCTGCCTCTTCCCCTTACATTGCAGGTGCATGTTTCTGGCGGTTGTCTAGTAGGGTTGCAGAGGACAGCGCCAACCTTTCCCCCTTCTTATTCAGAATCACTTCTCATGTCGGGTATACAACTAAGGCCACTGGGTATAGGTGAACATTCTTGGCCAATCGCCCAGAATGGGTATGTACCGCCGTGTAGGTGCCCAAATAGACAAGCAGGACAAGAGGCAAGAAGTGAGGAAGTCGCAAAGCTGACAGCAGAAGCAGCCGAGCGTGGAGAAAGGAGCAGACAAATTGTGACCAGAGCATGCATTCGACCAGGAGCACTGGCCTACGTATAAGGAGGAGAGGAAGACATTTTAGCAAACACCAAACGAAGCTTCACTTATCACTGATTCACAGGCATGCGTGGAATTCGCTGTTTTTTAAATTTTCTTCTTAGTGGCAGTTGATGTGGAGCTGCGGTTTGTGCCAACAAGCTCAGAAAAAAAAGCAAGCATCTTGAGCTTTCCAAGCCAGACCACCGTGCCATATCTGTGTTCCCCGAGAACCGAGAAACGCCAGAAAACAAGGTGGACCCAGCATCCGGAGAGCCAGTCAGATGACGCGCATGGTTTTCATCACAGCTTTTGGCCAGGCAGCTTCAGATGGAAGTGGCATGGGCTGGAACAACTGTACGCCCTCCAGAATGACACAGTTAGCCAGTTGGTGGGATTAGAAAAAGGCGTTCAGACATCGACACAAGAAGAGTGAAACGGAAAACACCGATCAGAAGAGTGCAGAGTGGTGAACTTGAAAATGGAGGTGTCCATGAGAGTGATGGAGGAATAACAGGTTTAACAGAGTGCCGTCGTCGGTTTGTACATGCGCTAAGGCACAGGTATGCCACACACACATCGAACTCCGTTTAGTTTTCAGGTATTACAACGGCTCGGTTACTGCCTGCTGCTATGGTGCTTGTTCCAGTAACCAGCTCCATCCTCTGGCTCGGTGAAAAAACGCAGCCCTCCCCCCATTATCTGTCAGCACTTCATACCCTCAAAAGGTATGGACATTGCAAATAGACACATGCATTGCTTAGACAACATGTAACAAAATACTGCACAGTGTGAAAACAGCTGAAATTTCTAAGTAGGATCCTTGTGCCCTTTTTCCATTACTGTGGAGAATCAAGGCTATTTGTGTGAATGCCTTAAACGTAGTCACACTTCCTGTAACGTGACCAATTATGGCGAAAACCGAATTGTTACAAGACTACGGCCTCTGGTTCTGGAATGTGCCCCAATGAACCCTGCCCAAAAATAACCGTACTACAAGAAGGAAAGATGTTCGAAACATACGAAATTCGGGGTCCAGGCGTATGCACTCCTCGCAGTCCTTGAGGGCCAGGTGGAACTCAGCCAGCTTCTGATAACAGGCGGCCCGGTTGCTGTACAGCCGGGCATCGTCTGGGTTGCGCTTGATCGCCTCTGTGTAGTGACGCACCGCCGAGGGGTAGTCGCCTGCATGCAAGCACATTTAAAGGGTAACTAAAGAGAAATGATAAAGGCCCAACCGCAACGATACTTCACTATGGCTAAATTGGTTGAGCAAGCAGTCACCCTGTTTGTGTCCACTGCAAGACAAGGGCCCCTCTCCCAGTGATTGCCAATTACCGTGTGCTGCACCAGCTGGCTTCACTTTATGCCCATTCTAGTCATTTATTTCATTTGAGCCGACAACAAATTGGTGGTTAGCAGATGCGACAGCTCCAAGAATACGGCCTCCGAGATCCCCCAGTGCACTGGGGGCGGCACACCCAATTTCCAAGGTCATGCGCGGGTGCTGCCACGCCCTCTTTCACCATTCTCAGTTGTATGTCGTTTCCAATGAGTGGTAATGGTAATAAAAAAAATGCCCACTTTGGCAAGGTTCTCGTGATGCGACTCGCATTTCAGACAAAATTTTGCAAGGAGGCTACTCCCTAGTTACACTATCTGGAACTAGGCTCTCTATGTAGTGTAAAATTTCATTGCAGTTGGTCATGGCTGTGACTTGGCTGCCCACCTGGTATACATGTGTATACCAGGTCCTTTATTAGACTATACAGCACTTGAACAAATTGTGCGTGGCAGATATAACACTATTCCTTGAACTTAACTGCTCGAAAAGGCGGACACTACTTGCACATTAAATTTCAATGCGCAATTAAATCACAGACAAGATCTCACTGATTATTGCGCAGCACAAATTGCAATTTGCAAACTGTAGCCAGTGAGGCTGCAAGGAATATCCACTGGGAATAATTCCGAGGATGGCACTGATTTTTATATACACGCCGTCGGACTAGCAGTAAGAATACCGTGCTCCTCCATCTATTTTAATGACACGGCATTTTATGCCCTGAAGTGCAAGAATAACTGATGCCAATGTACTCAGTTGCATAATTTAAAAAGGTATGTTGAAATTTGCGCCATCCTGAGAATTCATTCCAAGTAGGCAACTCACCAGCTACAACTAAAATATTGCAATATGTTTTGTAATCAGTTAAAAGTTCAACGAAATTTTCTTGTACAATTATGCATTTTTATTTCTGGTGAAAGTAATATCGCTTCTTTGAGTAATCAAGCTAAAATACTGGAATTGTGCTATTTGCCAACAGCGATTATTAAAGAGACACAAACATTATATCAGTTTAAGACTGCTAAAATATTTAAGAACTTAATTTTCATTAATTTTGTGCTAACACATTGATTATTAAAAGAGTAAAATGAAGGTCATGGACTTCAAACCACTATATTGTAATGGGGCCCTTGATGCTCACCAAGGTTCTTGAAACTCACTACGTTTAAGTTTTTGACTCCCTTAGAACAGAATGCAACCCATCACTATTAATAAACAGGGCTCGTACTGAACATTTGACACAAGTTCAACGACATCTCAAGGATACCGAAGGCCAAAATTCAAGGACGGGAAAACAAGCCTTATTTGTGCAGATATACTGAGAAATAATGAAACCTTTTTCACAGCTGCAATTCCTTGTAGCTAAGCCGTTGCCGAGTCGGACACACGCTTCAAGCTCTTCAGGTCGCTTTTCCAAGTTTACGTCCCAATTGTAATGATTTCAACGCATTCTGGCATGATGTTTTGTTGTGTACGACTTCAGCTCGTCTTGTCAAAGCCAAGTGGCTTGAAAATGGACTCATAATGGAGTTGATGTGAGCAATCAATTTTTCGTTTGTAGCGAAATAACAAATCAGTAGCACGGCTTGGTCACTTTGATCTAGCTTTGTCTAGCTCCACGATGGCAACGGTGATGCAAACAAGCATGTCGTTAGTGGCTTTGGACATGCCACATAGCAATTGTGTGCTAACAATCTCAAAAGAAAATATCAAGGATTGCTTCCCAATAGACAGTGTCCACGTCATAGCTTTTATGCGGTTTGTCAGTTTAATGTTCAAAAAGTCACAACCCAACCGCAGTTTTGAAAGAATTCAAGCACATTTATTTTCAAGTTCTCGGTGCCCTTGAATTTTTTTTCCCCCAAAATCAAAAGTAGTTTAAGGACTTCAATGAGGTTGACGAACCCTGAAAAAAATAAACTGGGCTTGCTGCAAATACCGTCAAATCCACAATGCAATGGCGAACTGGTGCAGTAACTTCAAGGCAGCATCGCCACCAGTCTTGCTTTTGCGTCTTCTACGACTTACCGGGTCATTTATCATGGCTAGAGTGGCTTTATTGGCATTGTAGAACGGTAATTTGACAATGAAAGTTAAATTACCTTTTCTCGTCTGTATAATCTAAGAAAAAACACCTGGTATAATAATAACTCTTTGTTAATGCCTTTCTAGTTTAGACCAATGTTTTTGCCAAGACGCTCAGAAATAAGCCAGCATCTCGAGCTTTCCAAACCAGACCCTTCCGCTATGTATCTCTGCCCTCGAGAACCGAGAGGCACAGAAAAGCGAGGACGGGACGGCAGATGGAAAAGCCAGTCAGATGACGCGCATGGTTTTCATCACAGCTATGCTTGGCAAGTTTGTTTGCTATGAAAATTCAAGTGTACATGGGTCAGTACAGTTGAACCCATTTAACAATATTCACTGCGATAACCTGGTTTCATGGAAAAAACAGTCGAACCCACTTAAGCGTTATTGGTTTTAACCCTTCCCCCAAGTGGTGTGGACAATTACTCAGTTAAAATATTGTTTTTAAAAGTAATGCAGAGGACGGCTCTGTCTCGTCCACGTGTCTGGGCACTCAAGAGTTGCCATGCCAGTCGCAAAAGCGCGGTTTTCATTTCATCAAGCCCCCTCGATGATCTGCTTTTGCATGAAAGCACTGACGGTGGTGGAACTGCTTTCTGTGCTATAGACGCATCCAGTGACTGATGCTGCCGATTACGACAGTTCCGTTATGGCAAGGCAAGGAACGAAGTCAGATGGGCAGAACCTCCCGCCAGTGCCCAAATTTGTGTACTTCAAGACACGGCCTTGTGAATGTACTACCCCCATTTATATTTCGAATTTGCAAAAGACACTATCCAAATGTGCGATAAAAATTATCTTCTGGACGCATTTCTAGATTTTTGGCCCGCACTTGGAGCGTTACCAATGCTTTGCAAGGTTCCTGAAACTTGCCAAGTTCAGTTTTGACTCAGTCAGAATACAATGTCATTCATTTTAACATTGCAAAATCAATTAGACCCAAGCAGATGGTGTCGAAATTCACGACGTTGCGGCAAACTGGTGCAACAACTTCAAGATTGCGTCGCCCCCCTGTCTTCCGTTTTTTTTCCCCCCCGATTTACAATGCCCCTCCTCGTGGTTAAGAGGGGCTTTCTTTGCATTGTAGAAGGGCAATTTACTAATACTGCTCAAATTATTTTTTCTCTTTAGTGTTTCCTTTAACCCACTACAACGAACTGAGAGAAGTGGGCAGACTTGCCTTTCTGGAAGAACGTGTTGCCCTGGTTCTTTTCTTCTAGTGATATTTCTGGGTTAATATATGCTTTTCTCTCCTGCTCCTTGATGATTTTCTCAACCTGTGAAGAAAAATGCAGGCTCATCAGCTCAAAGCAGGTATTACACTCTTCGAGCCCACTATGACAGTGACTAAATCGTCTAGGAACTGGTCACAAATTAATAACAACCTGTGTTTCTATGAAACACAGGTTGAATCTCTATGAGATTCAAGTAAAAAACCATGCTTCTTAATTTTTAGAAACTACCTGTTGCACAGTAAAATCCCCTGCACAATTGAAATCAGCATGTCAAAGTGCATGAGTGATGAAAATTTTAACAAGATGTGAAGTAAAAAAACCCCACTGAGAAAAAAAGAATCAAAGAGATAAAAGTGGTCCGATAAAAAGTGGTTCGGGCCCCTTTAATGCTTTCTGGCCCAATGATTTCTGTAGGAAATATCCTACAGAGAACGAATACCAAACTAATCTTGGAAATCGGAGAATCAGCAACTTCAATGACATCGCTTGCCAATTCGATGCCACAGATAAATGTGGTTCTCCCCTATATTTTGCAAATGTCCGCACGTTACATACCCACTGAGGCTAGGGCTCTCCACAGTAATTTTGGAGCATGCTGCATGTTCTAATCACTTGCTATACGCTACGATCATGTTGCATCACTCGCCTGAGGCGGCACGAAAACGGTCTTGTTAGAGGCTGCACTCCACACCATTACGACTGAATTAAGGAGTTCAAGGAACCACACGCTGCCTCCAATGCCTTGATTTGTTGGCAATTCATGCGAAAAGCGTTTCATAGGCTGCCGGAAACTGCAGTGAGCCTAAATATTGATCTGTGCTTGTCTACTGTCATTTAGATGCACGAAACAAATTTCTCACTTCAGTAATAAAATACGCACCAGAAAAAAAGTTGACAGACCACTAAAACAACCACTTGCACAACCACTAACACGGAAACAAGAATGTTCAAAATTTCAACTACAAATTTCTAACATCCTTTCTACTAGCTCATGCTTTTTTTTTTACAGGTACACTAAAAAGGCACACTGCACTAGTTTAAGACTGATAACATTTTCTTGAAGAGCTCTACTTTTGCAGATTTCATGGTAACAGGTTTATCAGAAGAGAAAATGACGCTTCTAGTTTCACAATTGCACACCTCACTGAGCTTGGTCAACGTGTCTGGTATCCGGTGCTCGGTCAGGGACTTTTGGTAATAGGTCCTAGCATTGGGGTAGTCCTCTAACTTGACGTATGCTCCAGCCATTCGAGCGTAGGCCCTGTGGGAGAGTGGGATATTGCAAGCTATCAGAACACGGTGAAGGCATCAAAAAGATTTCGACGTAACTTTTTAAAAAGGAAACACGGCAGTGATTTCCATAAAAGATGGTGCTTTTGCAATGGCTTAATAAAAGGATTTGTCCGGGTAATGGCATTGCGATGGGAAGTCTAGAATTTCACCGATGGCGTTGAACATTCTTGCAGGGATGACAGCAGCTTTGCAGAATGGGCAAAAAAAGAACCAGCTTCAACACAAAAGATTTTCCCCATACAGCATTTGTTGCAGACAGGTATATAACGTTTGTTGTTAGTACAGGTATAACGCAAAGATTGTACACTTTTCTTTTTAAGGATTGTGGCAAGCTACCAGTCCCGGCTTGGCAATGCCTGCTGTAACCACACCCAACCACTTTATTTTACTGTACATTTCCTTCTCGTGATCAGAGACCTCAAGACTAACTGGCTTACAAAAACCTACTCTTGCATATTCTCGAGGCTGACTGAAAAATCACAAATACTTGTGATTGGAAGCCTTGTGACACACACACACACACTTGGCTAGCAAACCAACAGCAACTACCAAAAGTATGGTGGCTTCACTGCACAAACCTGCTGACGAGACTCAACCGGTATGCGCTAATGTAGGGTCTACGTGTTTCAATAGAAAATATCAACGTGAGCATGTAAGGGCACACTGTCCACATTTGCCGGTTTTTCTCCTCAATAATAGCTCATGCTGTGTTCCAAGTTTTTGTATGCATACTTTCTTGTACTCCAGTGGCGGTAGATCTGCATGAAGATGTAGGTTGTGCCCTGCAAGCTCAGAAAAAGCCAGCATCTTGAGCTTTCCATACCAGACATCCTCGCTAAAGTCTTTTGTCGCCCGAGAACCGAGCGACGCAAGGAAGCAAGGATGACCTGACAGCTGGAATGCCAGTCAGATGACGCGCATGGTTTTCATCATGGCTACAGGCAACACCTTCGTCAACTCCGAGGCGGAATGCTTCAATCACATGGCAGGGTATAAGACAAACTTGAGCATTCTAGCTAAACAGACGTTCTATTAGCTTATTCTTCATTCTGGTTGAGGCTGGAAAATTGATAACAAAAAGAAAAGCTACTCAATCTCAAGTTTGTCACGTTAGTCTAGTTACTGACAGTACTGCTCTTGTAGACCCCATTCCTAACAGCCATGGCACTTGCTACAACTACTGAAATCTCATAAATTTTTGAAATTTATTGCAACGAGCCAACATTTTAGGAAGTGTTGCTTTTGCAAACAATTTCCTTTAGTCCCAATACACAGCAGGTCATCAAATTTCAAGAAGCCAAGAGCCCAAGAAAGGCACAGAAGAAGGCTTCATCAAGCAAACCTATGCCAAACTTCAAAGATCCAAGAAAGCTAGTTCCCTTGGACAAAGTTGCCAGCTAGACAATGGTTTGCATTAAATCTGGATTAATGTGTCCATATAAAGAACACCCCATACAATGGAACCCCACTGATATGTTCTTCGCTGTTGCAATTTCCCGGCTGCTATTAGTGTTTCAGTGGTTCCTACCTGAATCCCATGTATTATGTTCCTATATGATATTGCCATTGTGCAATGTTCCCGCTTCCTAGGTTGCATTTGAACATGGCAGCCATGTAAATTTAGCAGAGGGATGGAAATTTGCTTTCAGGTGTTTTATAAAGCTGATAAATGTATACACTGGAACATTCAAGCGATCGGTACATTGCAACAGTCAACCAAAGTTGGCGAAGCACCCGAAGAATTGTGCATCAACTAAAATCTATTGGGAACAATGCATGCTGGGCCAAGTCCTCCAACCGCATGGCAACATTCATTTTGGTTGTGGCAAGGATCTTATATGCATTGCATAATTGCTGGTTCGCTTAAGTCAGCTTTGCCACGATAAAGCTGTGTTATGCGGTGAAGCATATCAAGAGTGATAAGAGGCCACTGTCACGGAACATTGTATGTTGTCTGTTAACTATACACGTGCACACGCAACGCCCCTGGTGCCAGTGAGAACGCCAAGGCGTCGAATAGTAACTGCACTGGCAGCCATTCAGAGCTGTCACCGATGCTGCTGTAGCAATCTGCAGCTTTCACCACTGTTTTTTCCCAGTCATTACAATTCCCCCCCCGAAGCCCCTTGAAAAACATATCGCTGCTATACTGTACACAAGTGCACAACACACACATTCACTATAAACAAACATACACAAAAGAGAATTTTTCCTAATTTTACTGGCTTTCCTCCTCAATGATAGCTCATGCCACGTTCAGTGTTTGTGCACAAGCACCTTTTGCGCTACAGTGGGAATGCTTTGCACAAAGATTTCGATTGTGCCCTGCAAGCTCAGAAAAAGCCAGCATCTCGAGCGTTCCATGCCGGACTCCCTCGCAGAATCTTTTGTCACCCTGAGAACCAAGGGACGCAAGGAAGCAAGGATGACCCGACAGTTGGAAGGCCAGTCAGATGACGCGCATGGTTTTCATCATGGCTGTGGGCAACCCCTTCAACTCAACAAGGATGGAATGCAGTCCTATCTACCGGCTGTGTAACAATACGTGTTGAACATCATAAGGATGTTGGGTGCGCCGACAAAAAGCCAGTGAGAAGGCTTGATATGTCGATGCTATACTGTACTCAAGTGCACAACACACACATTCACTATAAACAAGCATACACAAAAGAGCACTTCTCCCAATTTTACTGGCTTTCCTCCTCAATGATAGCTGATGCCACATTCGGTGTTTGTGCACAAGCACCTTTTGCGCTACAGTGGGAATGCTTTGCACAAAGATTTCGATTGTGCCCTGCAAGCTCAGAAAAAGCCAGCATCTCGAGCATTCCATGCCGGACCCCCTCGCAGAATCTTTCGTCACCCTGAGAACCAAGGGACGCAAGGAAGCAAGGATGACCCGACAGTTGGAAGGCCAGTCAGATGACGCGCATGGTTTTCATCACGGCTGCAGGCAACCCCTTCAACTCAACGAAGGTGGAATGCAGTCCAATCTACCGGCCACGCAACAATACGTGTTGAACATCGTAAGGATGTTGGGTGCGCCAACAAAGAGCCAGTGAGAAGGACTGATGAGGCCAATTGCATCCTACAGCTGCTTGGCTGTGGTACACGAGAAGACATAATTGTGGGCGATTTAGCTTTTCATTCATTTGTCCAAATAGAGAGAGATAAAAAAAAAAATATACATTCAGCGAACGTCATAATGGACATTCACTGAATTTTAGAGAACAGCTACAATTTGCTCTTCATTCCTGTTTGCATTACAAACATGGAATTAATATGAGGTGTAATCGCCCAAAACTGAGCAGCGGGATGCCATAGTGGAGGGTAACATTCACGTAAATCAAAATAGCTGTACAGTTTTGGCTTCTATCACCATGTAGCAGCAGTGGGCGAAAGCCGAACCCAGGACCTCAGCGGCAGAAGGTCAAAGCCACCAAACCGTTGCCAAAGGTGATTGGAAAATTGTTAATAATCAACGACTTGTACGGAAGTCAAGTGCCACATCCTATGTCTCGAAATTTCCCAATGCATATATATATATATATATATATATATATATATGAAATTTAATTCTGGGGTTTTAGGTACAAAACTATGATCTGATTGTGAAGCATGCTGTAATGGGGGACTCCGGATTAATTTCCACCAGCTCGGGTTCTTTAATGTGCACGAAATGCATGGTACAAGGGCACTCTTGCATTTCAGCCCCATCGAAATGCGGTCGCCACGGTCAAGATTCAATTCCATGACCTTGCAAAATTTCCAAATTTCATCGCACTACAGAGTTGTCTGCTGTCCTTGACTGCACTTCCCTCCTCTTGGCATATATTATGGACCGGTTATCAGCCCTATGCTTTACATGTCCCACCAAACTCTTTCTTCCTCCTCATGTCAACTAAAATATTGGCAACACCTGCTTACTTCCTAGCCTACCCCAATTTGCTGCAGTCTCTCAACATTACGCCTATTATTTTTCACTCCACCTCTCATTGCACATTCCCCAATTTCTCCCAGTCCCAGATGGCCTGAAAGTAGCAAAATGTTAAATTACCCCTTTTCATGACCCTGGGAATATGTCCAATACTTGCAGAGGTCACATATAGGCTTCAGATAGACATATGCTATATTTCAAATGATTTATATATCAAGCTATTTCGCTATCGTCTTCAAGTTCAATACATCAGGGATCGACTGAGTATGACCCCCCCCCCCAAATTTCCTCCTTGTGATCCAGGCCCCCCGCCAAGACTAATTCACCTGGATAAACACACACTTGCACAGGTTATCGAGGCTGACTGACAATCAAGAACTCTCGTTATTGGCCAATTTGTGACACCTGCATACGCATTTAAGCAAGCAAACCAACAAGAACTGTAAAAAGTAAGGTGTTTTCCTTGCACAAAGCTGCCGATCAGACTCGACTGGTATATATGAACTGTAGGTCCACGTGCCCATATAAAATGCGCACACGCAAGGAAAAGTACTCTGCCTAATTTGCTTGGCTTTTATACTCAATAATAGTTGGTTCTACGTTCCATGTTTGTGCACGTGCACTTTTCACACCATGGTGGGGGGGGCACTCTGTGTGAAGGTGGAGTATGTGCCCTATGAGCTCAGAAAAAGCCAGCATCTTGAGCTTTCCATGCCAGACCTCCTCGCAGAGTCTTTAGTCCCCCGAGAACCGAGGGACGCAAGGAAGCAAGGAGGACCTGACAGCTGAAAGGCCAGTCAGATGACGCGCATGGTTTTCATCATGGCTGAGGGCAACCCCTTCAACTCCAAGGAGGAATGGTCCAGTCGTGTGACAGGGAATAAGACAAACTTCAGCATTCTAGCTTAACAGACATTTGGCGCAAAGTTTTTGGAGGCAGCTAACAACTTATGGCGAGCTGTCAGCGTCTCGACAACGATGGCGGCGACAAGTTGTGCCTTCACATCTCCGTGTGCTCGAGCCAGAGCAGTAGAGAACAACGTCCAGGCAAGATAGAAGGGTCCCGTGGTTGTCTGTGTTTTCAGCGAAGATAAATAAAATGTGGGACAAGAAACTCCTCACGTCTCCCCAGAAGTGGTGACCCGGACGGCAACGCACCACCTGCTCATACCTTCTCCATCGCTTTCTGGGTCACGACAGCAAATGCCTTGAGTACGGACCATCACAGCAGATCATGGACACATCACCCCTCAATGACACGACGCCGAATGCCACGGCAACTGACCCTGTCGTCGCTACTATCAAGTTATTGGAGTTCTGGCAATCCGACCCTGAACTCTGGTTTCCGAGCGTCGAGCCACTTTTCTGACGACACCGCATGACGCCACAAACTGCGAGCTATGACTATGTCATAAGTGCGCCACTGCCTGCTGTCACTGCCATCGTCAGGGGCATTCAGTGCTCTCCGCCTCCTGAAAACCTAGACTACATTCCGAACCCAGAACTTATACGGCAAACCACTGAGTCAGGACAGCATAGGCTGCAGCGGCTGCTCACCGCAGAGGAATGTGACCAAAAGCCCACGAAGCTTCTGCATCACATGCGGCGTCTCATCGTCGATCACTCTGCTGCGCTGGACGCATCGATTCTACACGAACTCTTCCTGCAGAGACTGACTCAGCAGGCGCAGATGATTTTGAGTGTGTCCTCTGAATCCCTCAACTCACTGGCACAGACAGCCGACAAGGTCACGGCTGTCGGTGCCCCCGTACTACCTGGCATCGAGAGATCACGCGCTTCATCAAAGTGCCAGTCCGCAACGACTGCTTGGACCGCCTTGGAACGCTAACGAGCAATTCAACTGCAAAGTAGGCCAGCCTACTGGTGAGCTCAACTTGCTCAAACTAGACTGACGCTGCAGTGTGTCACCACACCAACGCCACAGTCGCAGTCACGACATTCCCAGTTTCAGTTTTCCCTGTACAATTGGTGATCAAAAACAACTTAAGTTTGGTTGGTTGGCTAGCTAAGGTTTTTATTACTTTACTGCAGGTTAAGGTGTTTACTACTTTTCCTCTTCAGGCATCTGCTGCCACATGTCAATGAGTTCTGTGTCGTGCAGATATGCGAGTAGAAGTTTGTGTCCTATCATGGCTATGACAGGGCTGCTCCTGTAGGCCCATCATTAACAGTCGTGACTCTCATTACAATTAAAGTCACCGACCAATATTTGGGATATGTTCACTTTCATGAACAACTTACCAGCACAGTCACTTGCTCCATAGACAATGTATAAAAGGATGACCAAAATTTTGTACACCTTACGTAGCACCATTTAATACTTTTTACCTGGCCTGCATGACTGCAAACTAAATGGGCCACCGAAATTAGCTGAAAGTACGACTTTTATGCTCTGTTATATCACCAGTGCTTCATCACAAGCAGAAGTCTAGCTGATACAGCAGTCATTGCAAGAAGCCATGGGATGAGCCAAGCTATGTTGCCATGTCGTTGAGGCTGAACTTGAGGGGTTTTTTGTGCATGCTCCCCACGTCCAGTAATTAATGGATTTCGTGGTTAAAAATTTTTGAGGCTCAGAATCGTGAAGCAGCTTCAAATGGCACCGATTCTACCACAAGACGCCTGCACCGACAAAGGCAGTAATGAGGGGTGGTAAGAGTCACACGATTGCTGCGGGGGAAAAAAAAAAGAAAAAAAAACTTGCTCATTTGGCATGGGTGCGGAGTTGAGCTCTGTTCTGCGTTAACAGGGAATGGAGATTTGGCGTCATGCAATGACTGCACTTTTATCTGTCAGTTGCTACAGCCCAAACACGCCAGTCCTGCAAACAATTTCCACATGTCCTGCATTCCCTATGTAAGGCATTTTACAGAAATAGGTAAATACATAAATAAATAAATAAATAAATAAATAAATAAATAAATAAATAAATAAATAAATAAATAAATAAATAAATAAATAAATAAATAAAGATGTTTGTGCCCGGCAAGCTCAGAAAAAGCCAGCATCTTGAGCTTTCCACGCCAGACCTCCTTGTATAATCTTTCATCACCCCGAGAACCGAGGGACGCAAAGAAACAAAGGTGATCCAACAGTTGGAAGGCCAGTCAGATGACGCGCATGGTTTTCATCATGGCTGCGGGCAACAGCTCAAACTTTGTGAACAAAAGTCTACCTTGGTCCGTTCTAGCTACCGCACGATTAGACGGTAATCGTGAGTACTCTAGCTTGATAGACATTCATTAAAGTTTTCAGAACAGCTGCAACTCACTCTCCATTTCAATTGCAACTGGGGAATTGGAAATAGCCCCTTCAGGCTACACGTGCACAATTGTGCACGCCAAGTTGTTGCATCAAAGCAAACGCACCGATAAAAATATTTAAAATGTACCGCATTCATCTTAAAACACTTCTGATTGGACCTGCACTGCAAACTTGAATATGCGTAAAGTGTTTCAGTAAAGGGAGTTAGTTGGGAGGTAGATGGCCAAGTATTTACTCTTGGTGTCACCGTGCAACGGGCCTGAAGTGGGCTTGCTTCGCTGTTTTTTACATCAGGCATCTCTTTCAAGTGACTGGTTCTTTAAGGAGTTCTCTCGCATAGAGCTCACTATGCTGCAAACATGACAAAGCTCGCTGAATAACTGACAACTCTTTGTCCATTCTGAAGCAATGTTCATGATCCTGAAGACCCAAGAAATGTGGTGAAACGAAATTTTTCACTGCATAGAATTGGTGCCTGATGGGACAGTCGGTTACATAGCACACCATGGCAGTGGGTAACATTCACCTAAATCAAAGTACATGAGTACCTTTGCATTCTGCACATCACCACATGGACCCCAGTCGTTGAGAGCGAACCCATGACCTTGGGCTTAACAGCAGAAGGCCATAACGACTGAGCCATTGCAGGGGGAGATTAGGAAATTGGTAATAATCAAAATTTGAACAAAGGTCAAATGCAGTTCGATCCAGAGACTGTATAAGACAAACGTGAGCATTCTAGCTCAACAAAGGAAGAGGGACTGCTTGACAGATAAGCCTGCTGACTGCAACAAAACTACTTAGTATGCTGATGGCACCTGAACATCAGTCAGCTGCAGTGGAAAGGAGCAGAAGATAGTGCTCTGAGCTGGCAGCTCTGCTAGTATAAGCTGCTTTGCAAACACCAAACAAGCTCAGCAGAAATGTGGGAACTAAGGAATGCCATTGTACTTGCTACTTTTTAGGTGCGAAGGTACACGCAACCGTCATATGTAGACCGGCAGTTCCAAGATGAAATGATTTTTCTGTCTTTTTGAGATTCAAAGGCATATATAGTTTATTTACTCAAAATTAGCGTAACGGTATTACTGAGAATGTTCTCACGATCACGAAATCAGCCAACAGCTACTGGCAGGCATTACTGCTTGCGATCACGCTGCATGATGACATTGCAGAGGCAGGAGCAACTGATTTTTCTACGTTTTTGACCAGAGGCTGTAAATTTTCCTTGCTGCGTGCTAGGCAACAATATTTGCCTCACGTGTTCACAGGAGCATCTTCTACACATTGGCAACAATTTCTCAGTATCTTCAAAAAGTGTTTCAGGGCCCCTTAAGTTTGTCGTACATGCACTGTTAATGACAGTATCTCTCCTGCAGACCTAGCAGTTGTAACTCACATTACAAATACTGCAAGCTACATGATTTGAGATTTTTGCAAATAACCTACACTTCACGAGATAGCGGTTCCGAAAAAAAAATGTGCACTTGTGTCACAATACACACCTTGGGTCGGCTAATTTCCTAAAGTCAAGCACTCGCAATTTATTGCGAACAAAAAGGACAGTCTGAAAATGCAAAATATTAAAGTCGTAGAAATTAAGTTCTCAAGCGCATACCATGCAAAATGGTTAACACTAAAAGACTATTAGAGAACACACAACAGAAGTTCCACGCAACACTCACTTTGCCATGAGCTTGAAGTCTGCCCTGTTTTCACGGCCAACTTCAATGGCTTGATTGCACTCTGCGATGCACTTCTGGTAATCCTTCTGCTCGAAATAAACGGCTGCCGAACAAGACAAGCGACAACAATCAGCATCTTAACTACATTAACCAGCCTGCAGCATGCAAGAGAAATTAAGTCCTTGGCCATTCCACAGTTATCACAGTCATCATTCACAGATTCGCTTGCTTGGAGAATCGGTATGTTGTACAAGTGTGGTGAATGAAAGAAGCTGGGTTGCGAACTTTCAGAAATAACTGACCTTTTTTAGCAACTCCCGCTGGTGCCAATTTCGCCCCTTTTATTTAGGCATAAGCTTGGTTGAAGCAAGTACTCTATGGCACCTTGCCTGTCACATGAGGGTGGCGCAGGTACAATCACTTCTCTTTTACAAGCATTCCGTTACACTCTTTCCCACTGCCCCACCCTTCAAGGGCTTTAAAACATTTGTGCGCACAGAATCTGTTTTTCGTAAAGCTTAACGCAACATTCATAAAAGCATAGAACGAGCCCAAAAATTCATAAGCTTTATGAGAAATTTGGGAGACTTGGCAGGTGTGGGATAATGACATTTTCTCCTGTCCACAGGCGTGAATAATGTACCCCTGTTTTTGAGGTCTGCTATACCCAGGTTACACAATAAGATAAGCATTCAATCTGTAAGTAGCACAAAAGTAGCTACATTTCAGCAATGACTGCATTCAAAAAGGAGTACTGACACGACTTTTTCAACTGTCATTTTTGTTTGCATTTACTGAAGGTTAATGCCCTCTACACCGTAGAAAAAAAAAAATACCAGCAAGCACTAGAGCACCCTATATATTTTCTACATACTTATTTCTACAAACCAGTTTTCGTTTTGGTATATAGGAAGGAGGTAGGTGCGTCCCAATGTCACTATTCTGGCTCACTTTGTTCCCATCACTGGAACTGTCACACAAGTGCGGTCATAAAAAAAAAATAATAATAATAAGACACACACACACATTGCACCATGCCTCTTTATGTCTATGAGCAACACCATCATGCCTAGCCTTACAGAAACTAATTTCCCCGATGTCCATACTTGCCAGGTGCAGTTCCTTTACATGCAAAAAGCACATGGTAGGGTTTGTACCTCGCAACTAAGTGTCAGCACTCATTCAGCTGACAATTACTACTACTCAAACTGAAACAGTTGGTACACACAGTGCTCGGCACAACCATCACTGCCTGGCAGCTAAAGCAAGCGCTACGTACAAACTAGCCCAGACAGACATCAGTAAATTCCGACAATAACTGCATTGAGCAGCCGCAAACACATGATCCCTTGGCTGCTTGCGATAAATGTTTATGCCTTGGAAGGCAGACAATGAGAATGGCCCATCTATGCAAAAAATTGCACAGCATCGTTTTTTGGCAAGACAGATCGAACAACGTACCAGCTTTGTTGGTCCTAAATGACATGTCCGTCGGGTCCAGCTCGATGGCCTTGTCATAATGTTGGTGTGCGGCCTCAAAGTTTCGCTTGCGGTATGCCACATTCCCGGCTTCCTTGGCTGCGAGCGCCTGAAGAAAAAATAATGAAAGCATTTGTTTGTCTTAAGGAGACACTAAAGAGAAACAGAAAATTAGTTTAGACTGCTAAAGTGGTCTTTGAAAACTTTTTTTTTGGGGGGGGGGGTAATTTTCCCAGTAATCGGTTGGTTGCTGGAAGAGAAAATGGAGGCTACTGTTCTATTTAAATATTTCTTTTTTCAGGACTGCCTTACTCGGCGAGTTACCACCTCTTTTATGTATGGGGTGTGTGTTTTCTAATTTCTAGCCTCCCATTCCTGAGCCGATGATAGCGCAGTTTAAACATGTAGGCCAATCCCGAAAGAGATGCTATCTAAAGTTCTGATGATTTTCCTATGCCCTTCACATGAGGCAACGCGATAAAAGTGCTCATTGCAGAGATTCCGTCTTCAGCATGTGGAAGAGCGCTATGCTGCTCCCACGCCTGAGCAATTTTAGTACGTCAGAAGAGCGGCGTGAAAAGAGACTGCTGCTTACACACTACTTGCCTTCGCATGGTCATGCTGTGCCCAAACAAATTGCCAACAGAAGCGGATGTTGAAAGAGCGAAAGGAAGAACTTGCACAGGGTGCTAGAAGTTGCTAATAACACCAAAAAAATGCTTGAAAGCGTTCGACCTCCAGCTCACATCAATCGAACATTGTCGCTTCAGCACAACTGGCTCTCAATAAAATATATGGTTCATACACCCCATTCTCACCCCCCAAGTTGCCCAGGAAGACAGGTCTCATCAACTTCCAACTAGACATTGAATTGCCTTCAACATTCTAAATTTCATACAATTACTGCACCAGAATGTCAGTGTGACGTTACATAATGAGGCGTTACAACGTTCACGCCCTTGTGGTTTGGTAAAATTTTTTGGAACTTCCTAGGTTCAGTTTCTGGCTCTGTTAGAATTCAATACAATTCATCTTTACCAATAAAAAAATTCACCAGGCCCCAACAGGTGGCGTCAAAACTGACGATGTTACAGTGAGCCGGTGAGGGAACTTCAAGGTTACATTGCCACCTGTCTGATTTATCGCACCTCTCTTAAGCCTCTTTCAGTTTAAGAGTGCCTTTTTCGGTATTGTAGAATGGCAATTTAATAATGTACAGCTCACAAAATTTTCTCTTTGCTGTGCCTTTAAAGTTCAAGCCTGTCTTTGGGATCGAATTACAACAGTCTATCTAGCCTTCGTACCGTTGTCTGCTATGCGCGAAACAGCGCATGGGCGTCTCATCTGTTTGGTGTGCTAGAGCAATGTACTTCTGTTGGTTCGTTAGCATTCTTGATTTTTGCGAGTAATTCATTCCTGCGTAGGAGCGCGGCATCACATGTGTGGCCAAGTGATCTAGGAAGCCCAGTAATCGTTTCCTCAGACGACGACCGGCAGGTAATCGGACGAAACGCTCGCAAGCCGGCCCACGCGAATTCCTCTAGTCTAACGGCGAGCACGCATCACTCGAATGGAACGTGTAAATGACAGTGCCTTTCAACGTACAACCGACGCCAAGCGCTATCTCTAGCGCAAAGCAAACTCGGAAACCTCAGAACACGAAGGCGAAACCCGTGTCTGATCAAAGAACGATAACTACGGGAAGTTGTGGGCGTTTCAAAACGCGATACCTCGGGGCTAGCCCGTAAACAAACACGCCGCAGCCGACAGCATGCTAACAGCCAATTCAGCAGTTTTTCGAGTAGGAGTCCAAATGAGAGACGCTGCACGCGTTGAAGAGATGTTAGGCAAAACACCTCTTGCACCTGGGGGGGTACAGAAGCAGAGCTTGACACCTCAGTGTTCGCCAATCTTCATTAGGTCAACTATGAATCACGCGGGCGACCTTGAAACGTTCAGACTCCCTAACCATAAACAAGCACTCAACAAAGCCGACCAGGCGACGCCACTTAACAAAAACTACGACGAGCTCAGACTCATGTGAAGCACTGCTTTTACACGTTTCCTTAAGCGAGATGCCGGCTTATGCAAATGGGCTGGCGTAGGCGACATAATCCGCGGGACAGCACACGACAGTGACGAAGACTCGTTACCAATGGCAACAAATTAAATACGAACAGCGCCTGCATTACAGCGTCAGAGCCGTGCAGACAACTATAAGCCTAACGGGAGAAACATCCCGAGACACCTCGTGCAAGTGATTTCAACTTGTTTAGAGGAAAAAGACAGTTTGTGGTTGGTAGACGTCGATTCTAGTCAACCTCAATAATCTGAGAGGCTAACACCTGCACAAAGTGACCAACCGCAACGGTGCCTAGATCATTAATTACCTGATGAAGAAAAAACCGACGCCGGCACTCGTGCTAGAGCGTCCCACGAGATCGCTGTTTCCAAGAAATTACGTAACTCGCGCCCTTCAAACGTTTACCGCTTTCTCCTAAACGATATGTAGGAAAACAACGGCCGCTTTGGACTACGTCGTCGTGCTTACCTCTTCACGCCTGTCACCAGCCATGCCCGCAGAACTGCAGAACTCTCTGGAAGCGCCGGTCGCTGACTTCACGCTGCGTGCTCCGGCCGGCTTTCAACTAGTTATTTAACGTGCTCCTGTCGGCTTGAACAATCGCGCTGGCGCCGCTGGCTCGAAGGAAAATTCGAGAAAGACGATCGATCGCTGCGCCACCTACTCTCAACATAAATGGCCTCTGAGATCAGATGTCAAGACTCCATCGTCTATTTTCTGTTTCCCGCATTTGCTGCTGCTACATTAAATCAGCGAAAGGATAGCCTTCAAGATTTGCACTTTAAATTCTTGGGACATTAAAGTTAGTGTATATGCTACCAAAGGTAGCATATACAGTAACCTTATGGGACATAGACTTGGACACCACCTATGGAAGAAAAACTATGTTCATGTTTGATCAGTTCCAGCAGAAGTGGAATTTACCTGAAACAAACATTGGTTGTATAAACCAACCTTGCTATAAACGTCCCCTGGAATTGTACTAGAACATCCAGTGAAACTCAAAGACGTTGCAAACACTTAGTGCAAACATGGGTACCACGGACGTGTCGGCTGGAAACAGCGCAGAGTGTGAATAATTTTGCTCTCTAACTATCTGTACATATATTAATAGCACGGCTGCAAGTAGGTGACGTAGTAAGCGATTTTACCCAAGCGATGGGTCTCTGTGGGTAGCAAAAGTCAAAATTACGTAACAGCATCATGTTTTGCACGCTTTAAGCAAGTCGACCATGACGTGCGTGTGTCTAATGCTGCAAACTCAAAAAGAAAAATGAAAAAAAATTAAATTATCGGGTTTTACGTGCCAAAACCACTTTCTGATTATGAGGCACGCCGTAGTGGAGGACTTCGGAAATTTTGACCACCTGGTGTTCTTTAACATGCACCTAAATTAAGTACACGGGTGTTTTCGCATTTTACCTCCATCGAAATGCGGCCGCCGTGGCCGGGATGCGATCCCACGACTTCGTGCTCAGCAGCCCAATACCATAGCCACTGAGCAACTACGGCGGGTAAAAGAAAAATGAAAAAGACTGGCTGTAAGTTTATTTTTGCAAGCCTGCAGTAGAGGGGCCTCCGAGACTCTCCAATAATGTCGTCGTTACGGGAGGCGATTTGGACATAAACAGTGTCAAAATTTATCGGTATTCATGTCGAGCGAATTGCCAAGGAAAACCCGCAGTAAATGTAAAGAGAACGCTTTCCGTTTATTGCTGAACGTTAACGTTTCTTTTCGTGCTCTAAACAAGATGGCGTTGGCCCGGCTTCATTACCGGAACGCATTCTTCACTCCAGGATGTTCATTTTTACAAATCTCGGAAGCCATGCAAAGTGTAGCGTAGCTTTTGCTATATTGTTACTAGGTTGCGCAAATTCCCCAACCAATTCGAACTTGACGTTTAGAAAGACAGTTTTTGAAAGACAATTTAATTTTCTAGTTGTGAGCGAGAAAGGAGTAGCGCTTGTCTTTGACAACTCACACAGGAAGAAACGAAAACCCAATTAATTCCTCTAGTTTGTGCACTTGCCAAATATTGGTGCAGGTGTTAATATTACAGCAAAATGTGTCACGGCTGTTGCAATTGCTTTAACAGAACTCGAGCCGCAATATGCACACACTGCAGGAAATTGAACAATATTGCAACGTGAATACGTCGTTCAGTAAATACACATCTGTGCTATTTTGCAGCACGAAACGCACCAACATTCTCAGTTACTGTTTCTAATAATTAATGAAGCCGTCTTTTGAAGGATTACGGGAAACATTGGCCGATGACAGAAGCATACATTTCGATATCTCTGTTAATGTGAACAAATGACATTGCTCGCCTGCAGCACTCATACGTGGCCGAACGCACGCACTCACGCACAGGCATACAGGCTCTTGAAGTGTCAAATAACCACTCTTCAGGAGTGGGACCACCGGTACACTCTTAAAGCCTTTGGGGTGTATACGCGTATATCTGTCCCACAACAATCGTCACCTGCCTTGCTCGCGTTTATTGCTCTCTTTCTCTGGTTACGCATTTCCAGGGGACCATGTTGGCGTCAAGGAGCATCGTTGAAGAGCGGCACATAGGTACGCAATGTCCAACTTGGACATACCCAATATCCCCGTTGGTTGGATGGTTCGTTTCGAACTCTGTTCCATCCGCACAGCAACCTGACTGACGCGATGTCCATTCGACCATGGACTGCCCAGAGACCAACGTTCGCGGGTAAACGGTTAGATAGATAGATAGATAGATAGATAGATAGATAGATAGATAGATAGATAGATAGATAGATAGATAGATAGATAGATAGATAGATAGATAGATAGATAGATAGATAGATAGATAGATAGAGCGGCAGGATTTATCAAAAGCTGATTGTGTGCCAACACCCTAGACCCACAAGCCGATATTGGGTCGGCAAACCGACGAAGAAGAAGAGGACGAAGGGGGAAGGAGCCATTCCGATAACTCGGTTCCTCCGAAGCCGTGGATTAACTTTCGTGAAATTTCTTTTCTTTTCCCCCTCCTGATATGACAAAGCACCTCTCCACCCCGAGGCTTCGCCGATATGGCTTCGTGGCGTGTGCCGACGCCGTGGGACGAAGAAGAGGAGGAAGACGACGACGACCGCGGACGACACGGCGCCGACGTCCGGGAGCCCACGTCGCTCCAAGCTCCGCGCGAAGCGGACGACGCGGGCGTGCTCGCCAGGCCACCATGCGTCGCGTTACCGCCTCCTGCACACCGTCGTCGACGTCGCGGTATGCCCGGAGAAGAACAGTGTCGACGCCTCCACAGGCTGGGATTAACAGCGGCCTCGGAGCGGCGTTGATCCTGCTGTCCTGGGCGCTGGCTCTTCCAGCTACCGGCGAACCGCAGGGCAGCTTCGAGCGCCTGATGGAGGCCGCCGGAAAGTCGTCCCACAGGCGTCGCGACCCGGCCGACCTGGACGACGGCAGCTACCGGTACCCGCGGAGCAGCTTGGACCGTTCGGACGACCTGGACGACGCGGGCTTCCAGGAGCCCCCGCGCAGCTTCGAGCGTCTGATGGCCCACGCCGCCGGGGAGTCCACGTCACCCATCAAGCGCACCAAGCCTGCCGACATGGACGGTAGCTACCGGGCGTGTGAGTATATACATGTCTATCGATGCGCCCGTCCCGTAAAATGTATACTGTATGAAGTTTTCTACAAAACATCACAATAGGCGAGCTATCGTATCTACCGGAGCTGTAAGTATGGAGGTTCAGAGTCGTGTAGGAATTTAGGGTGTGGTAGCTGGCCGGCGGTGGGCGGCAGGAGGGCGGCGGGCGCAGCAGGAACGTGACCCCCCTGGCCCCATTAAAATTTCTGTGCATTATACGGTGAAGGTATGCGCGCCTGGTCTTCCGCGCAGACTACATGAACGACTACTGCAACGCGGGCCAGAAGGCGCTGCCCGTGCACCTGCAGCTGCACAGCGACCAGGCGGGCGTCGTGCTCTACTCGCACCGGCGCAACTCGACGCCCCGCTCTAGCGTCTGTCAGCTGCCTTTCCAGGTGGAGAACGCCGCCAAGTTCACGCTCTCCTTCCGGTTCTTCGACACCGTCTCCGACTCCTTCATCTGCTTCATGTACCTGGAGGTGAGTTCTCCCGCGCGACCTGAAATGCGTAATGGGCGCGAGAAATATGAGAAGGAATTCACGGCGAAATTAGTTTTTTCGACAACTATATATACACTTGCGATGTATGAATTCAAATCTGACACGCTTATCGGGACACTATATAGGGAGAGAGAAAAAAAGATGACAGTCACTTTAGCATACACTAATGAGGATGAAGGCGAAATCGTGCGCGTTCGCGAGACATCATTTGGCATTCTCACTCGAATGCGTTGTTACTTCCTATTACTTTTCTCCCACCAGAGGTCGTAGGTTCGAGTGCCTTGATTAACCCTATCCTAATTATACGAACCTTAAGTAACATTGCCCTAATTAACGCCATCAGTCGTGGGTTCGAGTGCCTTAATTAACTCTAGCTTAACTGTGCCTTAATCCGCCTTAGTTAATATCAAAGGTCATGGGTTCGAGTGCTAAATTAACTCTATCCTAATTAGCTGCGCATTGACTTCGCCTTAACACCAAAGTTCGTGGGTTAGAGTGTATTAATTCTACCTTAATTAAGGTGGAGTTAATTAAAGCACTCGAACCCACAAGTTTTGTTGGTGACACCAAGTGACATGGTGACACCACGAATTTTGGTGCCATAACGCCGGACATCAGATTTTTCGACCAATGAGCCACCTAAGACTTTCACCTTAATAATTTCAGCTGCAATACTAAATTTCTTTTACACAATATCAGCAAAGCACCTCATACCTTCGGAAGAGGATTCGCAAAAGCTGAATGCAGGTGGCGACGCCGCCTTGAAGTCCCCGCTCCAGCTAGACGTGACGTCACAGGTTTAGACGGCGTCTGCGAGAGCTCAGTTGATTTTTTATCGGTAAAGATCGACTACACTGTGTTTTCGATAAGCCAAAGACTAACCTCATTAAGTTTGAAGAACATTTATTGAGCTACAACGCCGCAGATACCATTTATGCATGTATATTTCAAATCCGTGACGTCACACATACTGGCGCAGTGGTTTCGGTGCGAATGCCAAGAAATGGAACTTTGGCCTAAATTTTATCTTCTATCAATCAATTTAGCACCGTGAAACTGACGAAACTAGAACTTGGAAAAATACTTTATCAGTATAAACTTATTGGAGCTTTAATGTGCGTGAACTAGCTCTCCCATTGAACGTTCATTGAGACTCACGCAGCACTTTTAGGCGGGGCACACGTATTCGCCAATAAGCCATCTTGAAATCAATTTGGGTGTTCCCTTACGTGTTGCTCGAGGGGTACCTTCGTTGCCACCACTACGAAAAGTTAAAAGTGAGAAGAAAATACAGCCTACAATTGCTTTAAAGTAAACGGTGTCTCGACGCTGTGAAACGAATGTTTTATGGGCGCCTCGGAAAAAAATGAGCAGCTTTACTAAGTTGTTTCATGCACTTCTCGCTGTAGACGTTTTCTAAACGTAACACGAAGACATTTCGAATATTTCTTGCGCAGCTGCGGACGTTGCTGTGTGACGTTACTGCTGTGTGAAACCTTATACGATCGGTAGGTGAAGGCGACGACACTAGACATGGGACTGTGAAAATGCGGCAAAACAAAAGCGAAAATATCGACGTTCTGACGTCGATATTTGACGTAGGATGCTGTCGGCTGGCGGAAGACAGTCATTATAGGAGATTGCTGCAAGAGCCTCCATCATAGACATATTATTATGATTATGTAACTTGAAAACTCACCATTATATCTCAGCATTAAGTATGAAGTAGCATTTTGCATCAAGTTGTTATGTTATATTATGTGCGACATGCAGTGAAATCGAGGGCACCGCAAAGTGAAATGTCGTTGTTACACACAGCTCTGGGCTGGCAACACTCCCTCGAAACGAAACCGTACGCAGCCGTTCACGCTACATATGTCATTTAAGTCGGAACTTGCATCACACCCCGTGTTTTGTGAAACGCTGGTACGACCTAAACTCGAATACGCCAGCGCAGTTTGGGACCCCCATCAGATTAAACTCTCAAACATGTTGGAATCGCTCAAAGATTGCGCTGAAAGGTTAATTTATTCAGAATGCTCTTATCTAACTAGCGTCACAGCACTAAAATCCCGGGCCAACCTCCTCAGTCTTGAATGCCGCCGCAAAATTTCAAGGCTTACCACTTTTCACAAATTTTATCACTCGTCGATTAACTCCGCCGTCGTCACTGCCGCTCATCGACTATCGCTTCGCATAAGTCACCAAAAAGCCGTTCATTCCTCACATGCCCATACTTTCGCGCAAATGACTTCATCTTACGTCCAAACGGCAAAAGTTTGGGACAAGTTGTAGATGCTGTAAACAATACCGACCCTGATAAATTTAAAGCGGTTCTGGCTGACATTATTGTTATGCATTGCTCGCTCTTTTCAGGTTGTAAGACGCTGCATTGAAATCTTTACATGTATACATCAAGTGAACTAACATTTCTTTAATGCGCTAAATATTACACATGTCTACATTTAGTTATTAATTTTACTGCTAGACGTGTTGTATTTGCTACATGTTTGCATTTGTTACTCAAAGTTATTTTGCATTTATGTAGTTAATGTTTCTTTCCTGTTGTTGAATTGTTTCTACGAACAGTTAACCATTGCTCGCGTAAAACCTCGCAACGGGGGTATTTTCAGGTAAATAAATAAATAAATAATAAAAGCACGTGCGGCTCTCTGGTGCAGTTGGTGTCAAGCACCGAGACGACAGACCTGCTTTGCGGCAAGGACTACACGGGTACCAAGAGCATGGTCAAGGCTAGCTCGTCTCTAACGCTGCGCTGGACGGTATCCGCCCGAGAGGTGCTCAAGCGGCTCGGGGGCTTCGAGATCGTAATCACCGGATTCCAGCAGCCCGGTGAGATATGCCGGCACGATCGCGCTGTACGGGAACATTTTGCGGGAACACCAAATATCAGCTTCACTGTACAGCCGAAAATTCTTCTGCAGCACAATCAGTCGGCTGGTTGGGTTGAAACGAAAGGAATTGAATAACAATAATGAACTAGCCTAGATTTTACGCATTTCACGCCTAAATAATGTTGTAACTGCTCTCCAGTACTATCGGTCACTGAATTTGCTTATTCATGGTGTTTTTTTTGCCCTTGTTTTTAAATTCATGTACAATTTTGACTAAAATGGAACAAGGTAAAATTGTCATCATCGTCATCATCGTCACCATCAACCTTATTTTTTTAATTACTTTATCGTATGAATATTGCTAAAACTTTAGTAACACTAAAGTGATGTTCACTGTCTGTATTCGTGTAACCAGTATGTGTTGTTGTAATGCATTATACTGTAACCTGTCATTTTCTTCATTTAATTGTTTACATATTTATTTGTTTTCTAAGCGTTTCGCATATTGTACTGCCCTCCCGCTATGCTCTCAGCTGAGAGCAGCAACGCTGAAAATAAATAAACAAACCTATTTTATGACCAACCGTGCTTCGAGCCTGTCGCTTACAAGGGACGACGGCGCTTCCTTTCCGCGTGCCACCGTCAAAGATGCTGACGCAATGCGAAGCCGATGCCTAGAGCCGCGGCCTCTCACTTCGCCACGGTCCGCGCGCATGGTTCTTTCGCACGAAGCGCGGTAGAGGGCGCTGCAATACGATAGCGCATGAGCGCAGTCACGTGGCTTCGTTTCGTATTTCGGGGGGCTTTCTTTTAAACACCGAAAAAAAAATCACCGCGCAGCATGTACGTTACCACAAAAAATTGGATCGGGGTCGTTTCCGAAGCCCCTCTACAGGGCAACGAAACGCGCTTGGGCTTAAAGTGAGTATTACAAATTTTGCATAATTCATCTTAGTTAATTAACTAATTAAGCGGAATATAAGAACATAGTCTAAGGAGCGCCACACGGCGGCAAACCATATGCCGTCAGTTTCATTCAGCTGCGGTGAACCATTTTTGATTCAAAACGTGAAACAGCCTGATATGTATTGTAGTTTCTTATTGTATTTACCACTACATGTATTGTAACCCCCTTTACACGATGCTTCAACGAGGAGCCTGTGAGGCGCAATAAATAAATAAATAAATAAATAAATAAATAAATAAATAAATAAATAAATAAATGTGTAAGAGATTACTCCAAAATTATATTTCCGTTCACTTAACACGGACAATGATAATTATTGCCGAACAAAATGCTTGGCCCCCCCAACTTTCCTTCTCTTTCTTTTTTTCCATTTCGCGCCAAAACTTAATAGCCTTACATCAATGACTATTTATTATTCTGATTAGTTTTCTAAAATTTGGGTCGTTTTAAGGAGAAAGTGTTTTCTGAAAATTGCAGGGTAGCAGTATACAAGTCAGTGGTATTAAGAATGCGATGTAGTCCTGCAATGCAGTTTGCCGATAAACACTTTTAGACTCGAGTCAAGGCGGTCAACTTTGCCAGCTACATCAGGGTGGCGTGGCCAGACCATCCCGAGGGTTTTGCAATTTCAAAAACGTAATCTACTAACACAGTTTATAACACTTACTATTAGACGTACGTAAAACGTAACGTTCACACAGAGAGATGCATAGAAGGCCGGTGAAGTACTCTAGGTGAAAGCCTTTGACGAAAAGCTTGAATGTGCCTTAAAGGCTTAAAATTAGGGGTGTGCGAATATTCGAAATTTCGAATACGAATCGAATATTTTCCTTATTCGAAGCGTATTCGATTCGACGAATGCATATTCGGAAATTCTCGAATATTCGAGGACGGCCGAATAACGGTAGAAACGGCGAATATTAGGACAGGCTGCGGTAAATTGAGCAATTAACGAATTATATGCTTGTTCCGCTTTCTCCTAAGAACATGTTTGTTCACTAAGAACTTCGCATGATCCGCTCATTATCTGTAGGCTCTGTTTCAGTCTATCTACATCCCGCCCGTGATACATGATCAGTTCCAGTTTCTTTTTTACCAAGCTTTATTCCAGGACTCTGTCATAACGATATATGATGTACTTTAGGGTTCATAAGTATACGCAATAAAATATGTAGTGTATATATATGTATGTGTCTAAAATATGAGTGTATGGAATGCTTCTGACGATCTAGTGATGAACACGGAGAAGACACATTGGGCATCAGCCCCTCAGAGGGAACTTACAGACTATGCAAAAAAGCCTATTCTGGAAAGGGGGTAGCATCCTTGTGAGTGGTGGCAGTCCATTGGCCGCTTCAAGTAGCCACTTTTAAGTGCACTCGCACAGAAGAACTTGGCCATTCCTTCCACCTCAGTTCCTAGTGAAAGAGCCTTTTCTACTGGTGGAAATGTTGTCACAATGAATAGCGAGCGCTTACTTTCTGAACATGTTGAGTGGTTAATTTTTCTTCAAAATAACCTGTAACGAGCGCATTACCAGACTGAGAGCATTACTTGGCATTACCTGAGTGCATTACCTATAATGAATGCCTCCTTAACCTGAAGCAGCCTTGTAAAATGCAATATTATTTTCAAAAGGGTAATAAAGCTATTGTTACGTCGTTTTGAACTTTTTAATACTACACACATATTCGATATTCGATTCGATATTCGAAGAGAGTTTTTTGCCTTATTCGTGTTCGATTCGTATTCGAAAATTTCAATATTCGCACACCCCTATACTTAATATACTAATGCAGTCGTTACTGAATATTGTACCGCATTTTGTACTTCGCGAGACAGTTTTTATTTCATATGAAGCAATAAATAAAATGAGATCGAAGCAACGCATTTTCAACTGGTGGCATGCAACATTAGATGACAGCGTCGAAGCTGTCACCAGTCCATCAACCGTCATGTACTGACGCCGTCACGACGTTTTCTACAACGTGGTCGCCCTCATGAATCATGTTTTTGCCTTACTCCCACCTCTTATGCAATGCCGCCAGTATGAGGCCCTTAAGGAAACAAAGTGAAAGTGAAGACGCACAGCCTATATGACCCACGGGTACTCCACTCTAGCCACCCTTGAATAGTTAAATACACGGTATAATAGTTACATGCACGGTATATATTGGGGGTGTTCAGACAATGCCGCCATCGCTGGAACCGCGACTCCATCATTCACTGTTAAGAAAGTCAACGGTTTCCGTTTCTCCGCGCGACGCAGAGTCCAGCGGCTGTGCCAAGGGCATGACCCGCTGCTCCAACGACCGCTGCGTCTGGAGCGGCTTTAAGTGCGACGGCAAGGACAACTGCGGCGACTTCAGCGACGAACGACTCTGCTGTGAGTGCGGACGCTTGCTACAACGCGGTCGAGTCGCGTCGATTCGACCAACTCGGATTGTCGAGTCGAGTCGGTCGAGTCGTGTCGACTCGACCGAATCGACTCGACAATCTGAGTTTTGATTTTGCGCGAGATTCATGTTACAAAAAAAGTTAGGTGTGCAGATGGCGGACGCAAGAAGAGGGAAATGAACAGCACGAACGCCGACTATGAAATGAAAAGGTCGCACAGTGGCGGTACGATGAATACTAACATAAATTACTACTAACTATATAGCTCAACTTTCAGTTATTCTAAGCTTCCACATAAGGATTAGCGTCACTACTTCCGAAAACGGACTCAGAATAGCTTGCGCAAACTGCGTGTGATGTTTGCTCCTCGATGCTCACACACAACCTTCCCTTTAATCTAAATAAATGCGAAGATGTCGATCACCGCTGTCGAAAGCTGCAACGGTCAGACTTCGTTCATTCGTGATGCCTTCCGCTCTTCTTGTGTCGACTGCTAATGTGTGCTCATAGCCAGTTTCATTATAATTATCAATTAGGTTCCTTTCTGACGTTGTCAAGCTGTCCAACATGTCGAACCTACGTCTACTGTTGCGAGATGTTCCAAGTATTTACAACTCTCTTTTGCGTTCTTGCTTTCTATTGTGGAGAACAATGCTGAACTATCTTACTCGTATTCTTTTCTTCAGGTGTCGCATTTTCAGCAATTGCAGCGTTCGTTTGCTTTTAGTTATTACCTGTACGGTTAACTGTGCACACATTGCTTCCCCTGCTATCGTCATGTAAGGTCTTTCGAGACATGTCAAGCCACTTATGCAGCTTTCAGCCCAAAATCGACATCCTGCATCCCTGAAAAAATAACACTGTTTTAACTTAATTTGCGTTCACCTACCACCGTGTTTTTGTCTGCTTGTTATTGCTTTTGTTATCTGTTATTTGATCTTTTTAACATATTTGTTCGTCGCCAACCCGATAGAAAAGGTATGCGCGCAATTAGTCATCATCATCATCATCATCATCATCATCATCATCATCATCATCGTATTTCTGATTAAATTGCAATAAACACAGTAAAACCTTATTACAGTTATTTGTTGCCGACCCGGTTCACAGGCGATTTCCTCGTCGATCATCATCAGCATCAGAATCATCATCATCCTCATCGGGCTCTAGCGCGTTTTCAAATATGGATATTATATCTATAACGCAGCTTTTAACCGTGACGGTGACTAAGCATGTTGTTTGCGTGGCTGACATAAGCGCTCAGCCTCAAGCATTGTCTTCCTCGCAGTCGCCGGCAAGCAAGACTTCACGCTGTACCTGATCGCGCTGTTCGTCATCTCGCTCATGCTTCTTGCCATCGGCGTCGTCTTCAAGATCATGTACAACAAGTATCCCGTAGTGGTGAGTCGAACCCGAATACTATAGCAAACCCGGATAACGCGAATTACCATCTAAATCGAACACGCGGAACTCGCTGTCCAATAGTAATAAAAAATATAACTCGCTCATACCGAGCGGGACATATTTGTTATATCGAACTCTGGCGTCCGCTGCCATCGTATTCAGATTTTATTACCGCGACATAGTTGTACATACTGGCCTGGCGCTCTTTGGTCATACTCGGCCCTTGCGCCACGAAACACTATATTCATCAGTTGTACATATACTTTGATGCGTGTCATATACAGGAAGGGGTCCCATAGTCGGATACTATACGAGGACCTCCCATCATGATAAACTTAATTAGCAGAAAGCAATTATAAAATTCTGGGGTTTTACGTGCCGATACCACGATTTGATTGTGAGGCATGCCGTTGTGGGAGACCTCGGATTCATTTCGACCACCTGGGGTTCTTTAACGTGCACACAATGCACGGTACACGGGCGTTTGTGTATTTTGCTCCTATCGGAATGCAGCTGCCACGGCCGGGATATATAATCCCGCGGCCTCGTGCTTGGCAACGGAATGCGAAAGCTATACTAAGCAGCTATGGCAGGTTCACTAGGAAGAATAAGTTGGAACGACAAAACAAATTATCAAGTTCTGACGCATACCGCAGCCCATCCAATCACACATTCAGCAACAGATGAAATTGATTTGTGCACTAAATGGACAGTTACAGGATAGCCCCCCCCTCAACATTTTAGGGTAGACTCAGCCTATAGCATATACGATTACGTTGGCCATTACATGACTTTCTTTTAAAGGCGGAAGCCTTAGATCTCTGTTGCAAGGTCGCGTTGTGAGGTACAGAAAATCGGAGCGCTCGTGCCATTGCGCGCCTTCGTCGTCTTCCACGTCGTTGCCACATCGATGCAACTAATCATGCCAAAAAGAAATGCACGGCTAATTAATATAGAGTTAATTAAGGTACTAGAACCCACGACCCTCGGTGTTAATTAGGACGAAGTTGATTAAGGCACAGTCAAGGCGGCTTTAATTAAGGCACTAGTAACCACGACCTTCAGTGGGAAAAAACAAGTATTAAGAAGTTCGAAAAGTGACCACGCATTCGAATGAAAATAAACCATGGGGTTTCACGTGCCGAAACCACTTTCTGATTATAAGGCACGCCGTAGTGGGGGACTCCGGAAATTTAGACCACCTGGGGTTCTTTAACGTGCACACAAATCTAAGTATACACTGGTGTTTTCGCCCCCATCGACATGCGGCCGCCCTGGCACGAGGTAGCGGGATTCGATACCGCTACCTCGTGCCTAGCAGCCCAACACCATAACCACTAAGCAACCACAGCGGGTGCGCATTCGAACGAGAATGTCTAGCAATTTAGCGGATGCCTCTTGAGCGCGCACGCTTTCGCCTTCACCTTCTTCGGCGTGTGCTAAGGCGGCTGTCAATGTTGATTTTTTTGTTTACGCATTCCGAAACCAACGCGACGGTTTTGCGCGCGCAGATCACCGGAGGTCCGGAGCACGCGGACGCGAACCGCGAAGGGATGGTGCAGACCGTGCTGTTGCCGGGACCCCCGCCCGCCATGGTCGTGCGTCGAAAGGGCTCGCTGCAAGACTCCACGACCCGTTCCAGGGCCGGGAGCTTAGTCAGATGAGGCGCGCCACCTGGCACCTATATAACGTATCGCCGCACCGCGCACAACGAAATAAAAATTTACGGAAACGCGTGCCGTGTCCGCAGCGTCCCGCTATACCCTCGCAGGTTTGAGCGGATCTGTTCGCCATCACGGTTTCGGACATGCAGGCCTTCCTGGGACAAGGGCTTTCATAATGGCGATCCGCGCTCTACGCGAAACAACGGATAGACAACAAAATTCGGGGAGATACCTAAGTAGTTGTTGCGAGTTGTGAAAGCGAGAGCATTAATGTGCAATTGAACGCCAATGGGCGGGCCTTCGAGTTACGAACTCCTCGCGGGCAAGCGAGCGCGTTTTCGATTTGGCCTTACCGAGGCGCAGTTAGAACGCAGGCGAGAGCTAGCGCAGGAAAGAACGCGAGGATGACACAGACCCGCGAAATCTAGGTTGAACTGTCGTCGCTGTGACGCCTCTCTCCCCTCGAGTAACACCTGGCGCGCTACTGGTGCAGCACGTGACCCTGCTACTGGTCCAGCACGTGACCCCTAGCTTTCACCCGCTCTGCTCCGTTGAGGCGCGCTCGTGACGTCGCGTCGCCGCCATTGTGCAGCACGTGACCCCGCTACTGGTGCAACACGTGACCTTTTTCGTCGGCTCTGATCCGTCGAGGCGCGCTCGTGTCTTCGCGTCGCCGACAATGGGAATTTTATAGGTGCCGTTTTGCCGATACAGACGCAGGACACCGGCATTTACGCTCATTGAGCCATTTCGCGCTTTCACATAAAAAAATAAAAGCGCAGAAAGCAAGAACGCAACGAGTACGCAACAGTGTCTTCCAACTAAAGTTTATTGGACAACCGCATACGCTTATAACCGTATAGACTTACTTTCTCTCGGTTTGACCGTATATTTTCACCGTCTTCTCGTTTTCACCATGCATCTGATACCAGTTTCCACATCAGAGCGACAAAAATTTGGAGGACGCTTAAGCTTCGCCTTTAAGAATGGAACGCGATGGCGTTCAAAGACCCCTTACTGCTCTTCATGCTTCCCGGCCACTGCAGCCTATGTAACCGTAACGTTTACCGGGAAACGGTGGCTGCGAACGCTACGCACGAATGGGCTTTCTGGTCGAAACGCGATCGATCTCCTGTTGTTTCACACGTTCAATATTTCAGTCTGAGAAGAGCTAACATAAATGACATGCGCTGTCATTATTCCTTTTTATTATTACATTTGTTTCTCGGCTGCCGTTCCGAGGAAAAATTCCGAGGAATAACTTTATAAAGAATCAAAGACGAGGTATGAGCAACTTTGGGGGTAGAGAAGTTGTTGGGTATGCGTGGTTCGCAATTTGCGCGGGTCGAAATTCCCTTGGTATTGAGGTCAAATTTTCTGCGATGTGCACTCCTTAACGGACACTACTTTGAGAACGCGCCATATAAAAAATCGGCTGGGGCCTTAGCTAAGGTTAAGCCTGGAAATCTCGAAGCGAAAAGGTTCGGCGATGCTTGCGGTTTAGCTTATGGTTATGCTTTATGATTTAGCCTATGGATATGCTTACGATTTAACTTATGGATATGCTTATGGTTTAGCTTATGGTTATGATTTATGATTTAGCCTATGGTTATACTTACGGTTTCAGTTATGGATATGCTTTGGTTAGCTTATGGTTATGTTATACGTGTGCCTTGTGTAGTTATGCAAATTGCTTATCAATGATATATACCATAAGTTATGCAGGATTATTAAACTTCTTTATTCATCATCGTGGGGCACATTGTCTTGCGATTTCTGTACAGCCATAAACACAGCTCTCTGTATCGGTAGTATCACTCTCTTCTCCTTCCATGTTGAATGCGCACGCCTATTCTCTGGCAAGCGGTCATATAGTCGGCCTCCGCGATAAACACGCGCTTGCGGCGAACGTCAAACGATGACGCATAGCGCGCGGCAGTGGCCACCTGCGCCGAGTCCGAACACGCTTACGGAGCCAATTCCGACTCCGAGCAGGCTTACGGAGCCAATTCCGACTCCGAACAGGCTTACGGAGCCAATTCAGACTCCGAGCACGCTTACGGAGCCAATTGATACTCCGAGCAGGCTTACGGAGCCAATTCCGACTCCGAACAGGCTTACGGAGCCAATTCAGACTCCGAGCACGCTTACGGAGCCAATTCAGACTCCGAACAGGCTTACGGAGCCAATTTCGACATACTGGCTCGCGCCTGTATTGTCGGCTCGCGCGAAGCGCGGTGTTGACTAGCGTAGTGAAGCTTTTCGCTTCAATACAATCCTTCGTTTCTTTTATATGTTTTCGTCCTGGTGCCATTTTGCCGTCATTGTGACTCAGTGTTCGTATCGTGCCTTGTTTCAATAAACTTTTTCTAAACACAACGCTGTCGCGTTAAAAGGCTAACTGTCGCCGCCGAATCTCTCAACGACTGGTGGCCCGTTTTTAAAACCACGTAAATTTATGTCGCCTCTTGCGGCGCCCTCCTCCAATGATGCCATTGCAACGTTGCAGTAAGACCCCCCCCCCCCCCCCAGTATTTAAAAAGTTCGTTAGCCAATCTTAGTTAATTAGCGAACGGACTGCGGCGGTTACTCGACAATCTAGAGTAGGAATTAGTAGTAAACAACGCATCATCGCATCAGTTCAATCATATTTAAAGAAGGTATTTCTTTTTCGTTAATGTAGATCGCACGGTATAGTACCGATTTTGGCTTAACCGTCACCCTTGCAGCTCCCGTTGACAGTAACGCCAGGTTTCTTTTTTTACTAAAGCATTGAAGGAAACACCCTAACTGGGGAGTGAGGCAGAAGAGGGCGCACTGAATTTGTGACATATTCTCTTCGGTCTTTGTAGTCGTGTGTTGAGATAGCAGAGTTAAGCAGCCTGCAAAGACCCCAAAGCCGTTTACGATACGTTTATTTTGACGCTTAGAATGATGCGATACTTCCACATACCGTGACAGACACGCTCGCGGTTTAGAAAAGAGCTTGATATTAATTAGACCATGACTACAGATATACCAGCGCCTTATATCCGCAAACGGTCGAATATACTCTTTGATACGTGCACTGCATCTTTGCCATACTCGGCGAAAAATTTAATAACTCGATACGAGTTACGCCACAAAATGGCACTGCACCTGCCGTGCTTGTCCCCGCTTTACAAAACAGCTACAGTTCCAGAGAGGTGTCGATATTGAAGGAAGCTTGCTTTCATTGTCATGTTATGGAAATGAGTAACCTATAATTGACTGGTGCACTTATACAAATCCTCTTAGAGGTGGGCAGTGGTGTATTTTCCACTGAACTCTAGGGTTGTTGCAGGCAGTCTTGAGAAAAACTCGGTAAACCTTATGCAAAGTACCAAAACAACAGATGTGTTTAGAAAAAAAAAGGTTTATTTCAGCAGGAGACGATACCAACACAGAGTCGCAATCAATGCACAGATTCACCAGGACGATAACATATACGAAGTACCAAGAATTGTGTACACGGCACGTTTTCAGAGTAGTGTTTGCTCAGAGCCAACAATACTCTCTTTGCTTCTAATCATTTCCGGTGCGATCTTTCTTGCTCCCGGCTATCTTGCACAACTACCGTTCATGATCGGGTGCTCGAAGAGGTTTTTGCTTACCCTTTCCTGGAAACGTCGTGCAAATCGTACATATGAAGGACAAACCGCAATGCAAGTTACCACTCGTTGATGTCTTTTAATTGATATTTTAATTTTTAGACAATCCAAAGGGGCACTTGGCGCGTTTACGTCGTCAGGATGCTTGGGCGCGGAGGCACAGCTGGGGCGCATGCGAATAGGACGGTGCATACAGGCTGCTTAGCTCACAAACAGCGACAAGCGTGCGTGCGTGTGTCTGTCTGTCGTTGAAGAAGACAAGCATGCGAACACAAACACAACTCTACTAACGTTTCGGGTGGTGGTCGTTCCTTAAGAGGAGGCTTTCGCTCGGGTAGGTGGCTTTGGCTCTGGCCCAACTCCGACGCGGCCTATTCAAATACATGTAAAACGCAAAAACGTTTTTTTTAGATAACTACTGGAGCGATTTTTATGAAGTTTGTTGCATTTGAGAGAGAAAGTTAAATACTACTGACTGCTGGAAGCGGAATTTCGGTTTCGCGCCTAAATTTTGTTAAAACGATGTTCGTATATTCAAGAGTTTGAAAAGAAAAAGAAGCATGAAGCTTACAAATTCATAGCTCTCCATCAAGAACATATAGCGAGGTTCCGTAAACGGCATCCATTACATCATTCAAAGCAGACAAATTTGATATGTCATTTTACATCCTACGTGAATTTGTTATGTTGGTTACAAGGGTTCTGCAAAAGCTCTATTACCATATCACAAAATTTTTTTATATTCATGTGTAACATACCAATTTTGTCCGCTTTAGATGTACTATTAGATGCAATTCACAGAATTGTAATATCATCTGTAGTTGTTGTGTTACAGAGTTGTAAACTTGATAGTTTCGTATTTTGAAAATTTTCGATTTTTGCCAATTTTGAAGAAAGAATTGACGAACTAACTCAAAAATTCGAAAACAACAGTCACCAGATTTTAAGTTTTTCTTTTAAATGCAACAAACCTCGTCAAATTTGGTGCAGTGGCTGCCGAGAAAAACGAATTCTCCTTTTACATGTATTTAGATAGGCGCTACCCGAGCTAAAGCTTCCTCTAAAACTTCGTAAGGTAGCGCCACCCTTTGAAGAATGCCGCCTCTTCCTCGCGCGCTATGACCGAGGCCGACGCCGCGTCGCTATTGGCCGAATAGCATCACGTGGGCCGTCGCGCCATGCTTTAGCGCCATTTTCGCTCGAGAAGCGTCTACAGAGTGGGAGGAGCCCACGTTGGCGCCGTTGCTACGCTCCAGCGGTGTACGCGGCGCCACGATCGAGGAGGGAGCGTGAAAGAGAGGAGAAACGAAGAGTAGTGAAGGTGGAGGAGGAGAGTGTCGCTACTTTACGATTGGTTTAAGGGGCTTTAGTGGTCCTGCCTTCGTTCGAGAGTGACGAAGGCAGGACGTGCCACCTGCCGATACGTTCGTAAATGTCTTCTTCGACTGCATCTTCCACCGGATCCATGGAACTTCATTCTCAGAAAAATACGAAAAAAAAACTTACCGCCGGTGGGAGCTGAACCCACAACCTCTGCATTACACGTGCGTTGCAATAGCGTGTGCGCAACGGTACAATTGGTATTGTGCAACACAAATGTAATACGGAGGTTGTTGTGGATCGACAAGTTGTTTTTTCGTTCCCTTTCATTTTACCTCTAGCTCATCATTTCTATGGTTCAATCAAAGCTGCAAGTAATTTCCCCTATGCTTTCCATGCTTTTGTTCTCTGCTAGTTTCATAAGTTTGTAACTAAGTAAAAACAAATCAGGCCCCTCGCTCACCCTCCACATTCATTACACGGCGAGTGTCCCGATTCCGACCGATTTGATGCCTTCAGGTAGCATATGCGCGGGTTTACTGCTCAGCTTCCTGCTCCTAAGTTCACGTACTATACGTGATACCGTCGGTGAAAAAGATGTTCCACACCCTCCGCGGTGACCACGAGTGACGCTGGCCAACACTCCCAGGGTTACATCTTGTACACGTACATAAAAAAACACCCAAGGACGTGGATGTGCGAACACCCAATGCCGTATAGCACAATTGGTTGTGGTCTCGCCCCCCACCGACGACAAGTTGTTTCCTTTTCTCTCTCTAACTATAGCTCCACTTTCTAGATGCGCTACCTTGATATGCGCTACGAAATACATTGTCGTTCCAGTTGACAGTTCCCCAAAAGGGTGCTTCTAACACCTCGAGAAGCCCTTAGCCGGAACACCCGATGCGTATATAAAACATACCATCAACGGACAGCCCACGAACTGTAAGATATATCTTTCTTGTAGCATTAAATTCGCCGATCACCTTTAAAAAGATAGATGCATCGCCATTTCTTTCTTTTTTTCACATTTGTGACATACCAGTCAGTAATAAGAACCGACTCGAATTAAAGCTGAGTTTGTGCGCTGCATTCAGGTCTCAGGAAGATATAATCAAAGATGGTTAATGTTTATATATATATATATATATATATATTAAAGGGGTAGGCAATGAAGGCTCAAGGCACACAAGAGCGCGGTCAAATCATCCTCGTATACGTAGTACGCCAACTAGGATACCGAGAATAACTCCACACACGCGGCAATGCGTCGAGCCCGTAGACACGATGGCGTGTCGTCCCCTCGAAATCCGGCACGTTCCCACCGCTACGTAAACCGAAGAGAATGCGCGGATCCGAGAACAAGCGGGAAAGAACGGTTGGAGGGGGAAACGGAACCAACCACGGACACCCCGCATCCGCTTTAAATACCCTGCCCCCTCCTTTTTTTACCGATGTATATGCACACGGCGCAAACGAATAGAATAAAGAAAACGGATAAGAGAATCGAAAGCTGGACGTAAAAATAAATTGCAGGTACGGGAACGGACTCGGATGGACAACCCCCCCCCCTCCCCGCCCCCGCATGAAGTGAAATTATGAATAAGCATTAGGCAGTAGTAGTAGTAATATTTATTGTGGCAGTACGAAAATGTACAACACAAATACATGTACGTACGGTATGCGGTTTGTCCCAGCTAACGTTAGCCGAGCTGTTGAACGAAAAATAAAGATTTTAAAAAGGCGGTGCAAAATGCAAATAAAGAACCTATTATGTTCGGTTGGCAGAGGTCTGACGTCTGAACGCAGTAGATCTTAAGATCCTATCTTGTACCCTGTTTTCTTAATATTTTTTTCTAACGTTAGCTGGGACACCCTATATATACAAACAGGGTGTTCCAGTTAACTTTAGCCAGAGTTTAAAGATATGCAAATGCCACGTAGCTGAACAGAAACAAGGTAATGTCGTTTGCCGTCGCTTGGAGATACTCAGATAATTTTTTTCAGTCTATCTAATTACATAATTACAAAGTGCCTCGAGCAGTCAGTCGCGCGGCAATTTTACGTGTATTCGCGGGCTTCTTTCACGCTCGAAAAAAAGAAAGCTTTTATGTAGCATCTATTGAACAACAGAAAACTGTTTTGGGAGTTTTTCATGTCACTCTACAATTTTCTCATTGACACTTTCTATCTAAATATATTTGAGAAGTTGATAAATTAATTAAGACTAACTATCTAATTAGTCTGAATGAAAAAAAATAGTTTGAGTATTTCCAGGCGACGGAAAACAACATTACATTTGTTCTGTCCGGCTACGTAGCCTTCGCATATTAGGGAGCTTTAGGATAGGGGCCCCAATAGTTTGGGGCCCCAAAGAGCTTTGCGGGTGTTACCGTTGAGGCACGTAGGAGTGAAGAGATTTAGAATAGGGTTTGACTTTTGCGGATAGCGTCTTGCGCTGACAGCGCCACTACGGCGTCAAAGAAAAACATTTAGAAATAATTAAATAAAGTATACCATTTTATGATAGGAATAATAATTTTTACTTGCGTGTATTCGCGTTTAAGTACAATTTAGAGGTTATTCTCTGTAAGCAGCAAACAATTAGTTGCACTTAGTTTTGAGCAAACCAACTTTACTAGCCTTCACCAGCCAAGCTTAGCCGTGTTAGGCCTACGAGCCATAAAATACACAATCGAATTCAAAATCAGCGGCGTCTAATGAGTCAATCTTCATAACACACGCTAGTTGAGAGAAAGCGATAACCGCACTCACTTCTCCTAGCTTGCGAACTTCACGCGTTACCGCGAATCGAACCCAGTCTTGTGCTAGGTTAGAGCCGTCGCTTCGATGGGTGCCGCCATGTTTGCCGACGCAAAGCTTTTGGGGCCGCTATTTGGGCTCCCGCTAAATCGGTGAAATAGCGTTCCTAACACAAAACCCAAACGGAGTTTGCGTCTTGCGCATGCGCAGTGGCTTCGACGCTATTTCTTTGGGGCCCCAAAACGTTTGGGGCCCCTATTCTAAAACTCTCTATTGTTAAACTCGGGCTAAAGTTAGCTGGGACACCCTGTATAGTCATACGTACATATACGCACATACATCTCTGCCAAGGTAGGCGAGGCAAAAGGCGTCGATAGAACACCCGACGTGGCCTGTGATTCTGTCACGTTGCAATATTAGCGGAACAGCACTGAAAGTATCGCGATTACAACCACATATTTAGTTTTGTAAATTATGTGTGCAGCAATGTAAAAAAAGGCACTCCGTGTACCTATGACGCGTACCTGTGAAGATAAAGATCGAAATGTAGATTACACGTCCGGCAGTAATAATACATACTTTATGGTAATGAGAGCAATGTCCGTACGAGACTATAGATTTGTAATCAAATATTAGACTCATGGAAGGAGCTTATCTACAGAAAAGGCAGGGAGGTTGACCTGAGCTGGTGTGTTATAGTCTGCTAAACTCTGCATGCACTTTTGGAAGAGAGAAGGGGAGCGTAAGTATCCCCAGTTGAAAAAAACAATTGGACCCAATTGGAAAATTTCCACTTGTTTCCAATTGGTCCCATTTGTGTATTAGTACCCAATTGGGCCACTTGGAACAATTGGGCCAATTGGTTGTATACCATCTGGCTCAAATGGTGCAGTTGGCATAAAACCAAGTGGTTGTATACCATTTGGCTCAAATGGTGCAGTTGGCATAAAACCAATTGGTTGTTGCCAATTGGGTCACATGGTGCAGTTGGCATAGAACCAATTGGGCCAATTGGCATGGAACCAAATGGTGCAAATGGAGCCGCTCGACGGGTCAAATGGTTTCGACTGTGCACCGCCTGCCTGCGCTGTGTGAATCTGGCAAACTAGCACAGCAATAAGGAACCACATTATTACGTGTTGCTCGGCTAGTTGGTTCATATATATTGTGATCTAATATGATGCAATACAATACGAACAGCACAGAAAGAGAATCTCTTCATTAATACTCTTCCCCATGCTTTTCTTGCTTCACATCATATCACACAAGGAGCCACTACTTCCTTAAGATGATAACTACATGTGACAATGAGGCAACAAGTGAAAAGTAGGATTTAAAGCTTTATTACTGAGAAAAATGCAATTCGGGATACTGTTCATGGTCCTTTTCTGGTCTAGTCACGCCACAACCTGCAGAAATGGATAAAAAAGAAAGACAGCATTGTGTATGGAATCCTGAAAAACCTGTTGCCCTCAAAAGCTGGCACGACAGGCAAGCTGATATTAGATAAAAAGGCACCTCAATTTTAATATCCAGCAATCCAACCAGGTTGAAGAGAGTCACAATTTGCGGTTTATGTAGCTAAGGTTCAAGCAGCAAATGCAAGAAAATTGTTCTAATCAGTATATATTTTTCGCTGTTCTGTCAATGTCAGCAATGTTCTCCCCCACGTAGTGATTCATACGTTTCACCAGTGCTGTCACGACGCTCTCGGGGAAACCTTGCTTTTAAAGAAACGCTCATGCAATACACTTGAAGCATTTTTGTCGAAATTAGTTCAGTGCATCATGCATATTTGCTACATTACACAAAAGCGTATACATATATCTCTGTGCAATCATTTAACTCAAACGAGTGTGCGTGACCCGTGCACTCGTGTAGTGCAGTAATGCAAATTAATTACAAGAGCTTTGGAAACGCGGAAACTTACCTCCGATCTGCAAAATTCTGGCAAGGTAGTGGGCACACGTGCCGGCCGCGTTTGTCCACTTCACCATATAAAAACCCGCCGAAAAGTCGTCGTCAGGCTTGAAGTTCTTTATGTCTGTCACTGGCACAATTGCCAAATGTTTGTCGATTTCGTGCCGCACGAAGCACGCAAGGCGATCAGGACAAAGGGCAGAATGTAGTGCAGCACGCATGCACGACTGTTTTTGTTGCTGCCATGGTTCCTGCACACACGAGCACATGTTGCTAATGTTGATGTCGATTATGCTGTCCCGTTCGGTCACCAAGGAAAAATGACGCTGAGACAAAATTTATATTCCAAGGAAGAATTATTTCAGAGATGTGAAATATAAAATTTAAACAATATTGCTAAATTACAAATTGCATTATGCCTAAAAGTTGTTTGAGTCGTGTGTTTAAGAAACACATAAAAAAGTGCAAGTTTTTTTTTTTACTGTTTAACATGATCAATACATCGCGACCACTTTTTTTTACGGTTGTTCCCCATTTACTTGCCCTCCAAATGCCAAATAGTGTCTTCCAATCTCACGAATCCAATCTCGAATCTCGCGTCCAAATCTCAAAAGAGAAATCTCAAAAGGAAAAGAGAAATCTGCAAATTTTGTACACAAGAGACATTAACATTTTCTCACTTAAATTTTATCCAAATGGTTTTGATAACTCCAATTGGACCATGTGGCAATTCGGATTTACCCAAATGGTCCTGCTGGAGACTCCATCTGGCCCAATTGGAAGGGAGGGTTTCCATATGAACCAATTGGCCGTTCTAACTGGTCCAAATGGTCCTGTTGGAGAAAACACTTGGTCCAATTGGAAATTGCCGTTTCCAGTTGGACCCATTGATATTTCCAAATGGTGTCAATTGTTTTTTTGGACTGGGTCAGGCTCTAGCATTATATGAATGTATTCGAACGCTCACAATTTCAACACACGTATAAATTATACTAAGGCAGCCAAAATTTTCTGACGCGAGATTTGAATGAATTAATTGTGTTGGAGTTTTTTCTACAAGGTCAACTATCTTTTGGGTGAACGTTGAACAGTTATTCCGGAATTCGACAATTCGGGAATTACACACCGTACGAAGTGCGTGCTTCCATATGACAATAATCACAAGTACAATAAACTTACACGAACATAGAACACACCCGCCGTGGTACGTGGCGTAGCGTTTTTTGTTTCTTTATTTTCTGGCGTTGCGCTGCTAAGCCCGGCGAGGTCGCGGGATCGAGTCCCGGCCACGGCGGCCGCATTTCGGTGGGGGCGAAATGCAAAAAGCGGCCGCGCAATAAATTAATCCGGAGGCCCCCACTACGGCATAACTCATAATCATATCGTGGCTTTGGTACGTAAAACCTCGGAATCGAATCGGATCGAGTATAGTACAGAAGGAAGGTAGACCACAAAGTGAAATTCGATCGAAGTTATACGTTACAATTCAACACGTTTTTAGATCTTATATATATTTATCGCTCCTAGCGGTGCCCCCAGCCACGTATATACATGATCCAGCAGCTGACGGGTGTTGGCTACTTTTAATTTCTACGCTGCGAGTAGCTGTTAAGTGCTTATCATTTCCGGGTCCTCAGTGCCTGCGTTACTAACATCGCCGAGTTCATTTCGGCCTGGGGCGCGATCGGAGGTAGCTGTTCGAAATGCACGTTCAGTTTGCGTTCAGTAATTCGCCCCGTGCCATTAGCCTAGGCCAATCGCGTGCGGTGCAACCGAACGCGCGCTCCGAACAACGATCCCCGATCGCGCCCCCTGGTGGCAGTGAACATGATTACTACATACTGGGCTTCATTGTTGCTTGAATATGTCCGACTTTAACAGTGCCTAGAAGAACGAGGACGAAAGAAAAGACACGCAGAAGAGCTTCCTTCCTTACTGTTATATTGAACTATTCGGTTCCTGGCCAATCCCCCATAGTGGGTATGTGCCACTAACGCGTAGGCTCTACGTCTACGTCTGGATCTGCATCCAACAGGTATTTTATTTGAAAACGAATTATTTACAACAATTAAATATTCAATTCAACGAACGCAGATATACGGTGTCCCAGCTAACGTTAACCAAGCTGTTCAAATAAAGATAAAAAGAAGGCTTAAAAACACAGTGCCAAATATGGTGTTTGGTCGCCAGACCTCTGAAAATCCAACATCGTAGGTCGTTTAATCGAATCTTGCCCCGTGCCTTTTTTTCTCAATCTTTTTTTTCTTCTTTGAACAGATTGGCTAGCGTACGTTGGCTGGGACAAACGGTATATCAGTTCATTTTTTTTTCAGCCCTAACAGAACGCTTTTAATTCGCTCGAGGCATATTATACACTGATGTATAGATTACTATGGGGGGTAGACATTAAATGTATGAGAATGCATAGCAAAATAGGTGTCTCGCAAAATAGCGAAATTTGACTATTTTCGGTTTTAGCTGGTCCCTTCAGGGCGCACACGTATTGCAAGTTGGTGAAACAGAAGCAGGCGAGTTCGCAATGCACGTGCACTTGAATTTTGAATCTGGGGCCCGTATTACGTGACGAGTCATTTCACTTTGCATTCTTTTTGCCTCTAGCAATTGGCTTGGACCTAGCCGTGCCCGCACTATCGCCGAGATCGCGGCCACTCATCGGTACGGATGATAAGAAATTGAATCGAACGAAAAAAACCTTTACATAATACCGCCCTGGCACCAGAATTCAGATAGAGCCCGTCAAACGTGCGGTAAAATCCGCTGATTTCGCACCTATGTTTCTATCACCGACATATTTTCGACGCTTTATTTTCTTTTCTCATTAAAAGAAGGTCCGGGACCTCGAAACCCTAAAATATATACTGCCAAGCCTCAGAGCGCATAAATGGCGACATGACTTTAGCTACAGCCAGTTTCGGTTTCGTTTGCCATGAGGTGGCTGTGTCACGACGCAGAAGGTGGTCACGTAGAAGCAGGACATCGCGTCTGTAAACTGCTCTAGGTGAGCAGACTCACCGCCGTGAACTCCTATGTGCTCCGTAAAATTATCAGAAAAAGTGAATCTTTTCGTTAATTAGTCAATTATTCATTTAGCTTTCCCGAGTAATCCAGCTCAATCAGTAGAATGACAATTTGCCACAGGCGAATAAAGAAAGGTCTCTGATGTGAAATATATACATAAAAAAGTGGGTTAAAGAAAACACACACAAAGCACAAATTAGGTAAGTTTGGCACAAGGTTCGCCATAATTGCACGAGATTGCGCAGGAATGGGCGGCAATACCATTATCCGCTGCGTATGACTCTGCAGGCACCAAGATGTGCATACATATGTTTCATTTTTCTCATTTAAAACTGGCACAACGCATACGGACCTGACGCTCGTCGGTGGCTTCATGTGAAGCGTCGACGCTGTGAGCAGACGATCGTCTGCTCGTCGCTCGCACCAGCGGAGGAATAAAACGGTGCAGCGGTGCTACCTCAACATCAGCTTGGCTTCCGCCGGCTTCATAGCTATGCGCAACGCTGCACGGTTTAATAGAAACGCAGGTGCAGGATCTGCGATGACCGAGTGCATTAGCGCGGAGCGCCGCTCTCGGTATAAACCTAAACCTGTCACCGCGTCCGATGAGCGCCGGAATGTGATCCGGGTTGCCACGGCTGCTTCCCGTTGAATAATTGAGTGCGCTGCGTCGACGGGCTATAGACATAGGCGCGAAAAGAGGCGGACCTATGAAGCCATGATCTGAGGACACTAGCAATTGCGAGAATCGAACTGCTTGAACGATTAAATGGCCGAGCGAGTTTTTTTTTTTGTTGTTGTTGTTGTTGTTGCAAATTGAGTAACATGTGTATTTGTCCCGTGTAAGGGGGCATACACGTTTCTCTATATGAGGTCGTGGGAGCGCAAAAGTGCAAAGTAATAAAAACTTCGCCTGACGTGGCATATAGTTGGTGGCATGTGCTGTATCATCTCGTTTCAATGAAATAATATATCACGTAATATACTCTTTTCTAAGACATCACTGTACCCTGTTAGACGATCTATATGTCACGACGGTGCGAAAGGCTATTAAACGTAAGCATAAGTTTGTAAACTTGCAAAAGCGCGTTATAGAAAAGACCACATAGACAAAGAAACTAGTAGATCTATAACATTCTGCTTGTGCTTGTTTTAGCTGCTGTTTCTTTTTTGCCTATTTCCTGTGTGCAACTGCACTTTGGCAAGTTTGCTACGAGTAAGAACTCGCCGAAGTTCGCTACCAGTTAGGTATAACCTTTTGAAGTCATGCACAGCAAAGGCCTTACAACCCGTGCCACACTATAACAAATATAAAACATTATACTTTAAGGACATATCCATAAAAATGAATCCGTCGAAGTGCGTGGAATATGACATCATACGAACAGTGTACACTATGTCAGGAACCCAGACAAAAATGCCTTGAAAATTGGCTGGAATAGGTCAGCGCCTTGCCAGAATAAATATACGCGGTTTTAGATAAACAATACATTATACTATACAAACACAAACGAAATGTAGACCATTGTGATATTCCGCGGAGAACGACAAACTTAGACCACTTCAGGAACTGAAAATGAATGAACGCCTCCGACTCAAGCGTGATCAGGAGCGCATTTAAATACCAACCACGAAACAGCGATGTCACTGCTTTGCACTCATGACGTCACTGGCTCCGCCTCCCCGCATCCGCCAATAGGAGGACCGGTAGCGAGAGGCGAGCCGGTAGAGGCTGCAGGTGAGTAGACGCTTTCGTTTCAGTTTCGGAAGCGCTTTGCCCTTTTATTGCGCGTGGCTGATTTTGAGTTGTTACGCGCCTTTTGTTTCATTTATTCCTTTTCGCATCGGCCTGCTACGCTTCGGAGGAGGTACGGCGGTCGGGGACCGGGCCGAATGAATGCGCGCTCCCGTTTATTCAACGGACAGGTGCAGGAGGAGGCGATGTCGATGTCGCACGCTCGCAACGGGCCGGCAGACTGGAGTCCGGGATACGCGGTATCGTAGAGTGGCATACAGGCGCTCAGGTGAGCCGCTTTCTATGCAGTTCCAATCGATTTCTCATTTGGTTTGATTTGATTTATTTATGTGTTCTTGGTAAACTTGAAGCTAATGGCACACAGTACGTGACACGGGATTCTGTACGTACTGCGTATAATTGCGTACATCACCTGTAGCGCCGTTAACATGTGCTAAAGTTCTCAGTACAGCGCACTGGAATTCTTTAAGAACGCCATTGTCGTAGTAAATATGTTCGCATCGTATTGTAATAATAAGGACATCGAAACACTAAAGATAATCGCTACAAAATTGCAGTTTTTATATCTTAAGTACTACAACGCATCAAAGATGAAAATTTTCAGTGTACAATAAAGGGAAAGTGAGACATCCAACCAATCATAGCAATTGCTACAAAGGAAACCGATACGGGTTCCTCAAAAGAAAAGCCTCGCAGTTGTACGTAGGGATACACTCCAGAAGGAGGACCGTCTTGTTGGGCTAGTTGGTCTAACACTGTAAACTCTAATTACAGCGAAGAAGATACACATACACATAAACAAGACACGAAAGATGCGGAAAAGCGCTACATCCAACTGTTTATTGCAATCGACATACCCTCCGATATTATAAAGTGAGCCACGCACTTTTGGCACGCCCCTTATCCCATGCGAAGGTGATAGACATAACTAAAAACTAAAAAGGTGAACTATACTGCTGCCTGCTTTAGATAGCAGAATTCAAGAAGTCCAGTTCGGCACTGTGCAAAAGAATGGACGCTTCGCTTACACAGATAGGTGAATTTTTGTGGATAGAGAATGCTTATAAAGCCACTCAAGCCGTGTGGTATATCTGGACTTGCCTAAGATAGCAATCGCAGAAAAAAGTGCCTCGCAACCACTCGCGATTATATGGGCAACCAAATGTGCATATTTGTCCTTTTTTTTCTTAACTTTTAGCGCGTGTTTTCTGGGGCGGTCGTTGATGCACCGTTCGGTTTGGCCGATGTACACTTTTCCACACTTCAAGGGAACCGAACATGCTACTCCTGTCGTACACCCTACGGAAAGGGGGGGGGGGGGTCATGTCTGGTTTTGCGATATCGCTTGCTGTCAAAGCAAATCCTATAGGGCAGAGCCTGGAAAGCTTATTGGGAGCCGTAAAGACTACAGGAATACTATGCCTGTTTGCGACCTTCTTCAGGTTGTGCGAGACCTTATGCATATAAGGCGTTACTATAGTATAAAGGCCTCGCCGTCCGTCGCTGGGTCTCCGCGCTTTCCGTTCCGGCTCTGTTCTTTGCCTTTTGCAGGAGATATTCGGCCACTGCACCAACAAGCAACTCAGGAAATCCCGCTGCCAACAGGCGACCAATCTGATTTTCAAAGCTATGCTGCATTGTATGCGGCCGGGAACTACTTTCGGAGCGTAGCATCTTTGTCAAGGGTAAAACGGACGCCGACCAAAAACATTAAAAGAAAAGAAACCAAGACGTTTCGGATCCCATGGGAAGCCGAAACGTCTTGGTTTCTCTTCTTTTAATGTTTTTGGTCGGCCTCCGCTTTACCCTTGACTATAGCCAATCTCGACCAGACGAGTTTTCGTCGAACTCTTGATTTCCTAGCATCCTCATGTGTATTTCTTGCGCTGTAATTTGAACTTGCACTACATGGGGAAGAAAGAACAATGTAATTTATTTACATTTCGAATGTCACGGTTCGTCAGTAGGACGTCCTTTACTTCGTTTCGTCCGACATCACCCTAAAATAGGGGCTGGCGATGCAATCCAATAAAATGCAGTGAATCTTCATCTTACGCAACAATCAGCAGAGGGGAGGGGGGGGGGGGCTAACGAGTGGGGAAAAGCCGCAATTTTGACGAGATTACCTCGCCTTAGGAAGTTTGGTAACGCCGTCACCAGTGAGAAAAAGTAAACGGTATAGACAAATGGATGAGAATGACTTCGACGTATGTTGTAGACAAATAGCATAGCCGCAGAGTATACTCACCAGTGAAAGATAAATCCAGGTCCAACGCACGCCTTGGAGCCTATGCGAAGATTTTGTGAATCGGTCAATCAAATGCTTTAGTAACCTCGCCCATCCCAGTCGTATATGTCATTGGCGTAAAGTGGATCTCGCGCATGCGCTCTTGTGCACACCCCGTTCTACACAATGTGACACAGGCTTAACGTGCCGAAACCACGACATGTGATCGAGGCACGCTGTAGTGGGGGGACTCCGGATTTATTTTGACAGCAGTGGGTTTCTTTATGGGGCGTACTTAAATATAAGTGCACGTGCGTTTTTTTTTCTGCGTTTCGTCCTTGTATAAATGCGGCCGCCTCGGTCGGGATCGAACCCACGACCCCGAGCTCTTCAGCGCAACGCCAAGGACACTTGGAAATGTAGAACTGAAAGAAGCATCAGGAAGAGGGAAGTGCGGCAACGGACCGGAATACAACGATTTGTAGTAAGAATCAGAAGATATGTACTTCTAGAAATCGTTTGAAACTTGGCATGTGGCAGTCTTAGTGCGGACGTGTAAGTGATTATAAATATTTCATGGCTGAGAATCGGATTGTTTGCTTCTCATAATAAGTACGAACCTTTGGTGAAAAAAAAGGTTATTTTTTTGCTGGCAAATATAATCTATTCGTTATCGTCAGCCTATGCATAGCTACTGCAGGACGAAGGCCTCTATACGCGATCTCCAATTACCCCTGTCTTGCAACATCTGTTTCAGATGTTGCAAGACAGGAAATTGAGATGTTCAGATTTTAGATTAGATCTAAATCTATATCTAATCTAATGAACAAAGGGAAAATATGACATCCACCCGTTGGTAGCAATTGCTACGAACGGGTGGATTTTCCCTTTATTCATTACTTCCCTGCACCTTGCGGGTTTCCGCTGAACTACTACGTTAAATGTAATCTAAAATCTAAATCTCTAGAGCATATCTTGCTTGAGCGCCCAGCTTGCAGGTACGAGCGACATCGACATAAAATGAACATGGAAGAGCTCGACCAAGGTCCCTTGACACTGGACACGGATGCTGGGTCCCTGGCTTTGCAGATGAAAACAGAGCAAAGAGATTGCTTGTTTTAGAGCGCAGCTCTTAGGCGCCCGTTCCTATACTCCGCTTCATACATCAGGTGCACCGCTGTGGAAGCTGCGCAAGAAGTCCGGTCACCAAAATGTATCACTCCGCGCGTTCCCGTCTATGCTTCGCTGCACGCCAGGAGGCGTTTGGTCGCGCTAGCATGCACGTGAGGCTGCCGCGACGGGCAACGAAAAACAAATTGATTGAAAACAACGTGTTAGCAGCCGTATGAGTACATGGTCTGTTTGTTTCTGAGAGCCAATTCTTCTTTTTTTTCGTTCAGAACAGCTTATATATAGAAAATTTTCACAATAATTGAGTCAAAGAACGCGAAGCTATTTCTAAGTGCGAACGCAGCCACTGCAAAAAGGATCTCTAGCCTCCACAGCGTTCCATCTGATGTATGAAACGGAGTATAGGTCGAGCGTCGGCGTCCCTCGGCGTAACCGCGCGAACGCGCTCATGCCACTGCTCGCGCGCGTTCGTCGTCGTCGTCTTCCACAGCTGGCTCCAGTGCCGCTCATCATGCCAGCGTTCCCGTACTGCCCCTACCTTCGCGAAGGCGCTGACGACATTGGCACACTGCCAGTCGGTTCGTTGATTACTGTCTCATATTCCTTGCCTCAACATATCGCGAAATGAAAGCACGTATCGAGCTGCGCTCAAATTTCGCATTAGGGAGTATCGTAATCGCCGGATACTTTTTTACATATTTTTATGCCTGGATTAACTGTCTAGCTTTAACAAGATTTGCTACCTTCGCCTCCTCGGACATTTACTCTGCTGCCGCTAAAATCACAAAGCCTGCATTTTCTTTTTCTTTCATTTTTTTCTTCTTCTGCCCACCTTCTTCTAGGCCCGTTGTTCTGCTTCATTGGAGAAAACACGCCGGATAACCACTCTACTGTTCAATACAGAGCGTTCCCTCTCTTCCAAGTTTAAATCTAATCTGGCAACTCGGCACCTGACTCCTTTTTTTTTTCACGCAGCATGGACGACGAGGCGTCACCGTGCCCCGTCGGGAGCAAGCTGTCGACGGGTGGCAGCGAGTACGCCACCCTGACTCCGGTGGCACCGATGTCCTACACCGGCGCACACCACGTGCACCAACACGTGGAGCTGCAGCCGACGCTGTACCCGCACCACCAGCAGCCGCCGACGGTGGCCGTGTTCCCGACCTTCTTCTGCGGCGGCGCAGTGCCGGAGATGATGACGACCACGTCGACGACATCGATCGAGCTACAAGACCTGCCGCCCGCGGTGGGCGGCGTTCCCTCTCCCGACTTCTCGGTCAACTCGGACTCGGACGACTCTTCGTCGGAGAAGGTAACTCCGTCTCCCAGCGTTCCTTGGCGTGTGAGGAACGGTGAACATAAAATTTGTAAAGGACCGCTGAAGAAGGAGGTTGGAGCCATCGTTAGCTAAAGAGAAACACTATCACTTTAGATCGAGAGTATTCTTGCAATATTTAGGGTTTTACGTGCCAAAACCACAGTATTGTTACGTATGGATAGACACAGACGGAAGAGGCTATTTGCAGGATATTTACACTGGAGCCAGGCAGCCAGGCCGACACTCGCTCGCGCCAAGGGCATCGACCAACTTGATCGTCGTTCTCGCTGAGCTTGTCTCTTGAGCATCGTTCGACGATATCGTAATACTACCGCCCCCCCCCCCCCCCGGCGGCAAAAGCGCCGTCACGGTGCTGTTAAATATCGAAGGCGCATGGAGGGTTGTAGGCCTTGAGTCGGGCGACGTGGACAATGTCACTGGTTGTCACAGCGGAGGACGTAGTGGGCGTGGCTAGAAAGATTTCATAGGTGACATCGGTCACTTTGCGGAGCACTCGATATGGGCCTGTGTACCAGGAAAGCAGTTTTTGACAAAGGCCAACTTTACGCGATGGTGACCAAAGCAATATGAGGGTGCCGGGCACAAAATGGACATCACGGTGACAAAATGGACATCACGGTGACGGAGGTCGTAGCGTTGCTTCTGTTTGTCTTGATACACTTGTAGACGAGCGCGCGCAAGTTGGCGAGTATGCATGGTCAGCATGGGCGATTGCATCACGGGCATAATAGCTAGTTGATGCTGTGGCGGACGAAAGCACACTGTCCAGTGGTAGCGTCGGTTCGCGTCCATACAAGAGGTAAAACGGGGGAAAGCTAGCATTTTCGAGACGGGAAGAGTTGTACGCAAAGGTAATGTAAGGTAGAGCCAGGTCCTAGTCACGGTGGTCTTCTGAAACATTTGGGTAGCATGTCTGTAAGGGTGCGGTTAAAACGCTCAGTGAGGCCGTTCGTTTGGGGGTGGTAGGAAATGGTAAATTTATGCCGTATTGACCAGGCACGCATGATGTCGTCAATGACTTTGGCCAAAAACGTACGGCCACGGTCTGTTAGCAATTGACGCTGAGTACCATGCATCAAAGTGATATCATGTAGGTGGAAGTCCGACATTCGCTCGCGCCAAGGGCACCCACCAACTTCATCATCGTTCTCGCGGCGGCTCGTCTCTTGAGCATCGCTCGATGATATCGTAATTGAGGCACGCCATAGTAGGGGAGGAGCTTCGGAGTAATTGTGACTCCCGGAGGTTCTCCAGCGTGCATGAAATGCGCTGTACACGAGCATTTTTTTTTGCACTCTGCCACCATAGGAAATGCGGCCGGTGTCAAACAGCGACCTCGAGCTCAAAAAAGTATTCCATCAGAACACCATTTTCGGTAATTTCGAGGTAATAGGATGAATGCTATATGGAAGATAAAATAAGGACTTTTTTGTTAATTTTCACGTCGATATCAAAGCGCCGGTATGTAAGCGTGACGTCACGGACTTCAAAGTATTTTTTTGTACTTAGGCATTGCGGTCGAAACTTCCCTAAATTCAACATTTAATTATCTCCTCTATAATGCGATCATGTCCACTCTACATTGTAAAACAATGTACACCCGTAAAAATCAATAAGTGTCTAAATTATCTGCAACTCACATCCTTACACCCAAAAATATATGGTGCGAGTTCTAGACAAATTTACACCCTTATTAACATTTAAGGGTGTAAATTATTTGACAATGTATACGGGCGAAAAAATAACACTAAGTCCGAGCAGACGCCGCCAAAAATTTATGACGTCATAGCAAGCTGGTGCGGGAATTGCACGGTGGTGTCGCCCCTGTTTTGTCCATTTTTGCGTCTTTTCTAATGTTCCTGTCGATAAGGCATTTTTGGAACTGTAGAAAGGCCTAATTAATGAATGCTGATATTTTTGTCTTTTTAGTATGCCTTCACACACCCGGCAGTACCACATTCATTCCGATATACAAACGTTTACACTCGACAATAACCTAAGCATGCATTACCATATACACAGCTGTGCAACACCACGACAATTCGCATAGATGGGCTAGCAAATTACGTTAGCTCATTTCTGTAGCGTGCCGCGACGGAGGCGAACTTTTTTTCCGATATGGGTGTACAGTGAGAACGACAGGGGATCCTCGTTATAATAACATCCCTTTATTCGAATTATCGCCTTAATCGGCGTCTTCCGTGGTCCCGATAGAAGCGCACTTGATTATTCAAAGTGCGCTGGCAGGGACCCCGCTTACAACGAACCGGCCGAAGCTCGCTGAGCCATATTTTGCTCACAAAGGAACGCTCCCTCTTTCCAGCTCTGCGACACACTCAATCCTTTGCGCTTTGCAATCGAAAGCAGTGTCCTCACTGTGTGTCACGCAGGGGTGACTGAAGTTAGCGTTTAGCGCCACCCGAGCGCCATCGCGTGGTGCATTAGGCTACGCGGGAAACTATCAGCTCGCGTTAATCCTTACCGTGATATTTCCGAATGTGCTAAATCTTACCGTGTAAGTTCTCGCTTATTCACGTTCTGCGAACGAGACCTGCAGCGCTTTTAAAGCGAAAGCATTACTGGCCGCGAACTTGCGATTTCGCCATGGCGGTGCTCCGAGGAGGCACATGACGTCACAATGCGCGCCTCGCCGCGGATATTTCTCTCTCTCTCTCTCTCTCTCGCTCCCTAGTCACTACTGCGCATGCGCCACTAGTAGCAACGAGCCACAGGTGTTCCGCCGCTGCGCAGCGCCGCACCTTTCCGCCGTCGCCGTTTGGTATGACGTCGCACCGCATTCCTCGTCGTTGCACTCGCCTCCGCTCGCTTCGCCAGCTGCGTCGCATGCCTGATAACATGTCGGAGGAATGAAAAGGAGAGCTCGCGTGCGTCGCAACCACAGTTGAGGCGGCAGTATGAACGGCGACAATTCTGATAAGCAGGAGCTCTGGAATCGACATTGGAACGAGGTGAAGAGGAAACGAATCGCCCAGGAAACAGACGACCAGCGCGCCGAACGACCGGCTAAACGCCGCAACACAGCTAGACTACCAGACTAACCTGGACTTGCATTCAAGATTAACCAAGGCTAACCATGCTATGCCTTAGCCTTTGATACGTATATCCTGGAATAGCCGAGCTAAGCCACTGCCATTTTTTTTTCCTTGGTGCTTCTTCGTCTATCGGAGGAGTATCATGTTTTGTACAACTGCGCCTGCAAAAGTTCGTTATTACGAGCGTTCACTGTGTTTCTTTTGGAACTAACCGCGATTTCTCGAGCGTCTAACAGCATGGTGGTAACGGTGGTAAATGGAGCGCTTTCTCGCATTCTCACCTCGTGACAGCTAGCGTTTTGAGACGTTGGATGGATGTTATGAGCGTCCCCTTCGGAACGGGGCGGTGGGTTGCGCCACCAAGCTGTTGCTATTATACTGCCTAATGTCCTACCTAGGTTAAACAATAAAAAAAAGAAAAAAAAACACCATGGACTCCCATAACCAAATTTTCTGACCTAGTTGCAGACGCAGACGCTGCAAGGGGCTCTGAACCGGCGTTCGAAATACCGGTTGGCTCCCGCGTACGGGTAAGGCCATTGTTAAGGCACGATGGTAAAGGTAGCGCCACCCGTAACACATAGTGCAACACAGTGCCACACAACTTTTCAAAGCATATGCTAAACGCTTTATTGGATAGCCACCGGGGTTGGTTCTCAAATTTCTTGGAAAAGGTTCCAAAGTATTGTTTACGCCAGCGTACGCAAGAGTAGGGATACTTACTGCGCGGAGTATAGTTTCAAAACGAGTATTCATGACAAATGTAGTACGACAGAAACCAGAAGCCGTTTGCTTATGCACGCGGTGTTGAGAGGCTTGGAACCTTTCGGGACGCTAGCGGCGTTCCATGTCAAAGGAGGATTAGAGAAGGAAGGGAGCCGGAGATGGAGAATGGCTCTACCTTGAAATTTACCTAGGAACCTTACGCTATGTTGTGGCCGGAGCTTGCACTGAATTTCTAGACTTTATCCCGACGTGCCGAAGGACGTGAACGAGACGGAAAAAGGACGGACGAAGTAATACTCATTTTGTTCTGGCCGTCATCGACGCACTGAAGGCTTCCTTTAAAGGGCATTTGTCTGTATATATTGAATGCAACATATACTGCACCATATACGGCTCGGCTGCACGACATGACGTCATACGTACCTTAGTGCTCTGTGTGGTGTGGGCTCGTAGACGTTTGCCGCGGTAAAAGCAAATGCTGCACAGTAAGCCGATGTAACGCGTGAAACATCCAGTGACTGAGAAGCACCTATGGCGTCATGCGATCTTTCAGCAGAAGCTCTTTTTGACAAATGTCTTCCATGCCGTCTCTTAGAGCTGACAGCATGACGACACTGCGCCCTGTTGCCTTTTTTCTTTAAATTTTAAAAAGGTTTCTCCGCCTTTTCCTTCCACTTTTACGCTGCTTTATCGCCGAACAGCTCACACGCAGGATAGCATTCCCATAGTTACTACCCTTACAGCTGTACTGGCTGCAGGCCTTATTTTCTACAGAATTACACAGTGAAAGAAGAAATGGCATCTAAACATTCTCATTGCAACGAAGTCACCAAGAGCAGAATTCCTTTAACAAAGCAAACCTTTCTATGCCTACATTCGTAGGATTTGGGGTGACACTGTCTACAGGATCGGGCGTGCCGACCCTGCAGCTGGAGTGTCACAGCAAATGGGGCCAATCCCGGAGGCGACAGCGGGGCGTGGCATTTCCCGGCGTGCCCGATGTTTGTGCTCAGGCGTAAGTGTAGCTGAGAAAATATGGGGGCTCTTGCTCCTTACATATATGTCTTTGCCTGGGTACTACGGGGACAGCTTTCTGTGCTCGTATTGTACACGTTTGTCCCTAGGCGTGCCGGCGTTGCGGAGTGGGGTCGTGTTTGTTTTTTACGCTCCGACGCTGGCTGCCGGCGCGGTGAAGCAGTGGGCACGGACGCCCCATTTGTTGATCGCTGTCTAAAGCTAAGTCTGGCGTAGGCGACTCCCAGAAGCTAAAGGTAAATCTACGAGGCACAGCGCCTTAGAAACCGCGGTTGAACGCGATTGGCTGAAACGCCGCAGGCGACGCCTTGATGTCACGCCGTGAAGATTATTGCCCTTGCGTCTCGCGCACGTTAGGTAAGGCTAGCGTAAAAGGCGTTAAGATGGCGCGGCGTACTCTCTCAGCGGTTGCAAAGGCGTTTATTGAGCGCCACAGACGGCCTTTCAGCCAGTCGCGTTCAACCGCAGTTGCTAGCACGCTGTACCTTCTAGATTTTCATTATATGCGGTCCGGCCTCTACGGTCCCTACTGCTCCCCCGGGAAAATTGAGGATGATACTTTGAAAGTAGAGCGCCGTATGGCGCGAGAAGGGCACAATCCGTAGACTACTGATTCAGCACGAGCGCCGCAGGTGCGAGAGAGCCTGTCCGACGCAACGATCACCAAATGGGGCGTCAGTGCCCGCTGCTTCACCTGTTTCGCCGCGCCGGCAGCCAGCATCCGAGTGAAACTGGAGAATTTTAGTGCGTCTGGTATTCCGGCAAGCGTGGGAGGTTTGCCAGTTGAGCGGGCGCGTTAACGTGAACGGCCATATTGGTGGCACCAGCTGGTGGCGCAAAGCTCAACCACACAAACACAAAGCTAACTACTATATTCTGCTTAGCTGCTGGTGCAAATCTACGAAAGCGGCGTAATTGTGTTCACAATTACGCCGCTGCCGAAAGTTTGCACCAGCGAAGCAGGATATAATGGGTGTACTGCAGTTTTAGCTCTGTGTTTGTCTGGTTGAACTCTACGCCACCAGGCGGCTGCACCGCTCCGGTCGCTTACGTTTACGCCCAAATCTGCCCAAACCGCCCCCGTTTGCCGGAATAGCGGGCAGGCTAAAAGTCTCTAATAGAGACTTTTAGCGTATCCGCTATTCCGGAAAACCGGGGCGGTTTGGGCGGATTACCGGATGGTCAGGGGCGTAAGCGTGAGCGGCCAGATTGGTGGCGCCAGCTGGTGGCGGAAAGCTCAGCCACCTAAACACAGCCAATTACTATATTCTTCTTAGCTGGGGTGTAAGTTTTCGACAGCGGCGTAATTGCACAATTACGCCGCTGCCGAAATTTGCACTAGCAGCGAAGCAGAATAAAGTAGGTTGCCGCAATTTTAGCTCTGTGTCTGAGCTCTACAACACCAGGCAGCTGCAACGCTCCGGCCGCTCATGTTTACGCCCCCGACCATCCGGTAATCCGCCCAAACTGCCCCGGTTTGCCGGAATAGCGGACACGCTAAAAGTCTTGATCGATCACACTCTGCAATGCCGGCACACCTAGGGACAAACACAACTTCTCCTCCGTAATGCCTAGGCAGAGTCAGATATTCAAGGAGCAAAAGTTCCCAAATTTTTTTCTCTCGCGCCCACTCTTACTCAGGCAGGCGCAGAAACGTCCGGTGCCTCCGGAAATGCCACGCCTCGCTGTACTTCATAGCAATTGCAAAGTCGCATCCCAGAGACAGTGTGTAATGGGGTCACGTGGTGAGGGTCTCCTCGTCTTGCTTGCAGGCATGTAATCGCTATTGCGCAGAGCGCTGTGCAGAACATAATCGTATGGTATTTGATTCACTGCCTCACGAATGCTTAATTCATTTCATATATCAATTCCAGCTTATGTGGGTTAGATCCGCATAATTTTCCCCTGCAAAATATGGAAGAAATGTCTTGAAAGTACAGCCACACAGCCGCATGTCCATGGCAAGCGAGAGTAACAACCCTACCACACATTCACTCGTGCAAACTAGCGTCTTGAGACTTTTGGGCATGCACATGTCACATCGCATGGCAACAATTTACTTATAAAAGAGAGCGACAGCATTCGCCATCCCTTCCTATGGTAGCTAGCGTTTTGATACGCTATGTGACACCACTCAACACCTTCGGGATCGGCTCAGGTCGGCGCTAGAAAGAACGCGCCTGGCACTGTGTTTTATGCAACACTAGCTATACACGAGAAAAACGATACAAATGTTCACGAAGAAGTTCATGCACAGTCGCACATCTAGCTGTCATACCTGCGCTGGACTGCGACATGCAGTCGTGAAAAAGCTGCACAAGACGATGCTTCAACTATATAAGGGGGAAAAAAAAGAACAGGTATGACCACAGTAGGATAAATAACAGTATGAGCTTTGCTTTGACAGTTTGCTTCGATAGTTAATACACATTTTTTTTACGTGTTGTTTCTGATGCATCCAAATTTCTCAAAGAATAGTATGCACGGTTTCACTCAGTAAGGCTCCTCGGACACCAAAAACACCAGTCTCATCACACGCGTTGTAAGGTTAAACAAAACACGGGTGACGACACCAGTATGGCGGTCCCGCACTATCTGCTCGCGGCGTCTCGTACATGGACAGTGCCTGCATGCACAGCACTAATTAACATTCTGGCACTAAACAAAGTGGTTCATTGCATGAAAAAGGCAAGACTAAACCTTGAGAACTTCCTCAGCACAGAAACAGCCCAACCATGTGGAAACACATTCAAGTAAGTGACATACCAGTGACGCAGTTTGTGCGTGAAATGCAATAGGGGAAAACTAAGCCTTCATTTTCTCAGCTAGTAACACTTCTAGGGCCAAGTAAATCAGAAGAAACGCTCAAAAATACTTTCCAATTACCAATCGATTTATAGTTATTCTTTAGCGTCCTTTGAACTTCATGTTTTATCTTAGTGTTAGTTTATCTTAAATGTTCTTTCGGAGTTCCACGTGTGCCACTGTGGTATGGCGACTGGTGTGCATCCATCTGCAGGGAGGCTCGGCCGATCCATTTGCCCCCGAGTGCAAGATCCCGCTACCGGTTCCGTACTCCCCGTACGACTACTGGCTTGAGCCCACCTTCATCCGGCGCCGGAATGAGCGGGAGCGACAGAGGGTAAGAACGTGATGAGGCTCTCGGATAGGAAGGACAGCTAGGTCATGTACGCCCAGTCGCCACGGGTGCTGTTCTGGACCACTGGTGTTAAGTGCATGGACTGCAACACCCGGTTTATAATGAACTGGATAGACTAATCAAACCATATTTTAACAAATTGCCTCATGCGCTAAAAATAATTCAACAGAAGTGATTCCTATACGAGGACAGGGGAAATACGGGGAAGGCGGGAGATGGAAATTCAAGACAAACGAGAACAAGGTGAAAGCTGGAGCTAACATTTCGACAAGTGGACTTGGCTTTTTCAAGCGGACTTGTCTTTTTAAAGGCCTTGAAGAAGACAAGTCCGCTTGTTGAAATGTTGGCTCCGGCTTTCACCCTGTTCTCGTATGCTCATTGTCTTATATGAGAGCAATACAATATTTCATGATGGTTTCATTATACACAAGCTTGTTACCTGCTCTTGGGTCCAATCAAACATGGTTGTGCAGTTGTAGTTATGACTGGGTGACTGCACTACAGCACTCCATGACCATGTCTCGAGGCAACCTAGCCATTGGCATAAGCACAGCAAGGTGGCAATATTTGCAAGTGGGTGCCGGAAATGCTCAATGGGTCATCAGTGATATCTGTTGTCTTCAAGAGCGGACATTCATACAATTCTGGCAGTTTGGCATAAGTCACGATTGCCCGTATCTAAGCGCTAACCATTTTTCACTCTAGTTTTCTGACAGCGCATATAATTTCAGGTTCGGCACGTGAACGATGGCTTTGAGCGACTGCGTAGTCGACTGCCTCTTCCCCCACGAGACAAGGACCGTCGGCTGAGCAAAGTAGAGACTCTGCGCTATGCCATCAGCTACATCAGGCACTTGCAAAGGCTGCTGGGACTACTTGATGATGACGAGGATGAAGATGGGGAGAACAACCGATGCCGCTGATAGCAGAGGCCACGAAAGAAGCATGTTCGGACGGTTGAGCATGATGACAGTTTAAAGAGAAATAGTGTGTGTGCGTGCCCAAGTGAACTTCTCAAGTCACATGTGTTTCCTACCTCATAATCAGCAATACGTCCTTTCAATGCACAGAAATAATAAAAAAACTTGTCAATTGTTCAGCAGCTATTGCTAATGAATATGGCCCAGCTTGGTGTGTGAATAAAGAATCAGACTTGCAATGTCTGCAGACGCCTTTAGCTATGTGTGCCAACCACATACCCACCTAAATATGTGCAATGCTCTGTGCCCTGCACCATGTACATAATGCGAGTAGCTCGCAGATCAACCACTACATTATCAGGGTTATCACCCCGGGCAGAAGCTGCTAAGACTGCTAATGATGATGACTGTGAGGCAAAACAACAGAGTGGGCACATCTGACAGTCTCGACCATGCAAATACGGGAAAAAACACCGTTTCTGACCGTGTGGACAGTTGGGTGAAGCAAAATATAAACTCTGTGCACACCCGTAATCAACTCCAATAGCATTGCACATTCAATTTAGAACAGCGTAAATGAAAGATATACAAGATGTTTGTATTGCGTGTGTATAGGGATAGTGGGGGAGGTGAGCGACTATGAAATACAGCACAGTGAAGACTGCGACAGAGCTTTTTGGCGGCATAGCATTTGTGGAGCAGACATCAAGGCACATATAATAACTGCAATTGATGAAATAAGTCACGTAATGAACTCTAGGGGCACATAGTAATTAAAGAATTGAACCTAACCAGTGTATATGCATTGCTCGTTTATAAATTTCCTGTGTCTCACCTCAGTTTTGAGAAAGGTGCACCAAAAACAAGTGGCAAGAAGCACTGCTGTTCCGGTCGACAAATTTAAATATAGCTGGTATTTAATGTTCCAAAACTGAGCATTATGATGGAGTCCTCCAAGTTCTTTTTCGACATAATGCAGGACTCGAAATTTTTGACCACTTCGCATACGTCGACACAACGCATGGTACACTAGCGTTCTTGCCTTCCACCAACATTGACATGCCGTCACAACTGAACATGCAACCTCATGCTCACCAGTGAATTTCTACAGCCACTGGTGCATCGCGGCGGGTAAGTCAACAAATTTCCAAACTGCATTTTTCACTATGTTCGCTAATAATTGCCAAGTAGCTGTGCTGCCAAGGAAACTGTTCCTATGCATTTTTGAAATTTCCAGTAAGAAATGAAGGCACGTAAGCGTTTAATGCATATATAACATCTTGCTTTTCATATTGGCTCCCCCTTCCCCTCTGCACAGGACGCGCTCGACTGAAATGAACATACCCCATTAGTATTTGATCCCTGATCGTGTCTGAGGTAAGATACCGACGCCTGGAAATTGGAATTTGATAGGAGACGAAACATACAATACTGACCACCTTTATTTTTGTCTAAATAAATCAGCTGAAATGCAGAAGTCAGTGCTACGTGAGTTAAAGGTTGACTGTGTCCACCACAAGTTTGGCCTATAGTGTATAGCCTTTGTTAAATGTGTATATAAGGCTACTGTGTGCCTTCAACATTCTCGTTTGCAATGCTGCCCACATCCAAAGACAGTCTTCCTTTAGTTTGGATAAAGAAATTCCCTAGATTTTTGTAAGATACAGTTGTTCAGTTTGACAGTATGATCATTTTTGTAAACACAAGCTTTCTTTTTTATGCAAGTACACATCAAATTTATACTTTAAATTTACTTCCTAGCTTGTATTTATAAATTTAAATCATGAGGTGACTGGACTCGAACTGAAATAATGTTGCAGTGAAAGTTGTGTGCTAACACAGCATCCTGCTTGAAACATTATTCACACAAGACGATGTCAGCATGTTTATACTTCGATCTAGGTGCAAAACAAATTGGGGCAACAGCAAAATGACAAGATTGACCTGGTACCTTATTCAAATTGTAAGGAAGCTTGAACCGGGCGACCATTGCACAATGTAGCAGTGTCAAAACAGTGCGTGACTTCACAACACCAATATAATGCACGTGCAATAAATTTTTGTTGCATGCCGTGATGTACAGACACTGCACCACCACGCTCCCATAATTACAAGTTACTTGCAGTGAAGCTTGCAGACAGGCGTCGAGTTTTTTTATTGCGCTAGGAATCATATGGACACTCAAAGCGAATTTTTGCTGGCGTCGGTGCCATGAGGTACCATATATATTTAGGTATATGTATGCTATATGCCACCGCATGCTACATGACATGCGGCATATGCAGGTTATATTGCCACACCATTCTACCACTAAAGTTGCTCATACCAGGTCTTGCATTCTTGACAAAATTATCCTTCAGAATTTTGAGAATGGCAGCCCTCAAGCAAATGTCATGAAACAAAAGAGCAACAGTGCATGCCTTTTATCTTTAATGTTCTCAGACCTAAATATTAGAAGTGCAAAACAATAAGAGCTTATTGGCACGATTGTGCAATACCCCTGGGATCAGCCCAGGAAAGAGGTTTGAAACATACCCGACACGAAAGAGTGGTTGTAAAGTCGCCAAGAAAAACGTTGGCTTTAAATAATAAACATAAATGAAATTGCCCGATGGCAGGAATCAAACAGAGTGCTCCTAGCACAACAGATTGTTTTTACTTAGTCAGCTTACGTTTACTTCAATTCATGCTGCTGCTATAGCTACCAGTCTTGCACTTCATGTAATATTCTAACATGTTGCTACCGCATTCATTGCTTCGCCCTTATGGTGAAACAGGATTTTTTTTTCCTTTCCTTCATGCGAAAATTCCCCCATACATGCGACCATGAGGATTCTAAATGCGACTCTGTAGAAAATTTCTGTGCCTGTGGACAGTTCCTATTAAATCTGTGTGCATAGTTTTTCCAAAATGCTGTTCTGTGTTCAGAGGTAAATCTGTGTGCACAGGTCCTCGACGCAGCTTCCAAAATGCCTTGTTGTGCTCGGCGGTAGATATGCGTCGGTAGATACGGTTACACAAATATTTGATTCAAAGGGCGCATAAATCAGCGGCATGGCTGTGCTTCATTAACAAGCCCGGCATATCCACACGTCGTTTACTTGGCGAGAGGCATTCGCTGAACTGCAATGTGACCACAAGTCGTACTTCGCATGCTAATGCGAAGATTATTTGAACCGATTCAACTTAAAGCATGCCGTCACGCCAAGAGCTCCACGTAACGACCAATTTTTCTTTCCTCCACTTGTTAGCGCAAATTTTCCCTAGATATGGAAAATATTTCCTAAACCAGGCCCCAAATCCACAGATCTAGGGAAGTTTTCCTAGGTTTGGTAGCCCTGGTCCTATTGCCGTGTGGTGTGGTTCATGTGGTGTTTTTGACACTTCAGATCTCTGGATGGCAATTGCAAAAGTTCTTTTCACTCTCAAGGATGCTGCGACTTCTGCCTTACCAAAGGAGCCCCCTAATGCAGCCTGTAGTCAGCCTGGTCCACCCTTATGACAAACAGTAAATAAAGTACTTTACTGCGTATAACCGGCGACTACATATAACCCACACCCTCAATTACAACACGGCAAAGGAAAAAAAAAAACTCTGCACATATAACCCGCAAGAAGAACTGCATACAATGCTAGAACCTTTGCAAAACGTCTGCATTTACATTTGCATGACTCATCCACTTCAGCCAGCGGCTCTTTAACCCCCTCCCCCCAAACCTTTGGTGATGCTAAGCCGGATTCACACGACGAATATGATTGAAGATGAATTAGTCAAGTGAAATCTGATGTGAATCGGATCACTTCGCAGCTAGCATTCACACGACACAGGATGACAGTGCAGATGGAGCAGCCCTCGCACGGGCAATGAGCGAATGCGACTGAGCCGAAAATCCCTACGATGAAATGGCTCTCCGCCATTTCACAGAGTAGTTCGTATGGACTGAGGCAGTGCCACGGGAACAAATGACGCACGAGTTTGCTAGCGCTGCATGCACTATTCGCTTGCTAAATGCAAAATTGTGACCCGTAAAGGGGAGAATGTGTAACCATGAAAAGGGGAGAAAGGAGCTTCAACACTCAGGGGTGGGGAGGCGATAACTCCCTAGGCGATAACTAAACTTCGAATGGTGAAGCACCTTGCCTTGTGATGTGGCCTTGCAGCTCAAGGCTAAATTTGCATATAACTAGCACTTCGACACTACTGTTACATTTCCTTGAATTTTTGGTGGCGGTTGTACGTGCAAAAATGTCCGAGTAGTCGAGTGAAGAAACCAAAGCAAACATCTGTGAAGTATACATATTCCTTTTAATTAAACAGAGCACTTAAATAAGCGTAACAGCAAAACAAACCACAAGAACAAATCGACTCAGAAATGTGTCCGCAGAAGCTCCTTGTAGAAATCATAGCAGGTTTCTCACAGTAATCACCGGGGGAATCGCCAGGGAGAAACCCGCCTCTCTAATACGCTGACAATGCCAAGTGTTATCGGGCACAAGTTGCGTGCCGCCCGCCGTCCACTGGTAGCGTGACTCCTGTGATGAACGAAGCGGCGTCCGAGGCCAGAAATGCAATGGCTTTGGCCACGTCATCTGGGTTCCCAACTCGGCCCAGGGGATGAGTTGTCTTTGAGTGTTCCAGGAACTAAGAACAAAGAAAAAGCAAATGCGCTTTAGTTCCTGCACTTGCACAGCTGCAGTGGAGGTGGTGATGATAATGACAAAGGCAATGAAAAGGATATTATTTAGTGAGATGTGTTATCGGTCCTGTTTTAGACTTAACAATATAATCATCACCAGCATCATCAGCTTATTTTCGGCCTACTGCAGGACGAAGGTCTCTCAAAAGACACTTCCAATTCATGTTGTTGCATCAACCAGATGCAAATTTTCACATATCATCACTCCGTCTAATCTGCTAGATTCCATGGTTGCATGCATTCCATAGTACATTCCGTAGTACAGCAACAACTTGATCTCGATCTTCAACTCACTGTTGCATAGGACTCGTCCGACATGCCTCCACGCTTCTGCAGCTCTGTGACCACTACGCCAGGGCTGGAATGAAGAGCATACAAAGCAAAGTTAGGCTTGGCTGCGAGTGTCACGGGAATGAGTTGTTTGCATCTGCTCACATTGTTAGACTGTACGACAACCATACACACAAACACATGTGTGCATGAGTGCACACACTTTTTACAGCAATAGCAAAGCCATGTGCAACAACATAAAATGCGACAATGACTGAAGTGCAGAAAAACTTACTTGACAGCATTGACCCTCACTTGCTTGCTTGCCAACTCTGTTGAAAGAGGAAGGTCATTGTTAAATGTATACATATTGCAGCACCAAATCCTAATGTTATCGTGATTTAGTGTGGGATGGGAGGATGGAACACGTCACTTTGAAATTTGATATATGCTGGCCCTTCCAGAAGGTGCAAGTGAAATTCTATTTAATTTTATCTGCTTTCTGCACAGGAATTCAAGTAGAGACATGAGATGTCTTACTGCATTTTATCTTCTGTGTACGCCTTCATTAAAAAAAAATCACGTCCGACTTCAGTGACCAATTCCCTCAATTTAATTACTATGCACCTGACTCCATGATACATTCAGGACACACATGATCTTAAGAATAACGTCTCCGAATGCAATTTCTGACCTATAATTTGGAGTCGCCGAGGACCACCTGAGAGTATTAATAACTGGGAGCCAGAAAATAACAGATTTGCTTAAAGATAAGCATATATTTAAACATTTGTGGCAAAAGTCTGTCAACGTGTTGCTTCACATACATATGCTTCCACGCAAACTGGTCAGTCTACTTCTACCACTGTCATTCTGCTGCAACAGCTTGTTGATGTATGCCCTAAATCTGCATTCGTTAATAACTTTACAGAAGTCGACCCCACTTCGAAAGCCAAAATGAGTAGGTCCCTTAAAAACAGTCACTGTTTGGCAGTTCCCTGGCTTTATCGCTGCCCTCGTCGGCGACAAAGCAAGAATGGAATTAGTGCCATTTGAACCTGCTTGACGATTCTGAGACAAAAGTTCATAATAGTCAAAGACAAAGTCGCCCGATACAGTGTTACTGTTTAACATGTAGAGGAACAAACAAGGGTCGAACAGGAGTGGGACCAAGCTGACCACACACTGGCAAATGCAAATGCAACATTGAAAAATTAGCAGATTGGCTAGACTTGTTCCATGGTTTCGACATGGCCGTCTACTATATGACTGACTAGGCTTCACTACTTTTGGTTTCGAGGATGTGCTGGTGATGCATCAAAAGAAAAACGCAGCTCTTTGCAAAGTCCCAATTACCAAGCAGTGCTGAACAGAGCCCAAAATTTTGGTTGTTCGGATACATTGTGTATATAATGTCTGTGGCAGGTCTGTGAAGATGTCTGAATATTCAAGCATGTTTAATTAATTGTGGAGTGAATGTACACCTGGAAAGCTTTGAGAAGATTTCAGTGCCACTAAAACCTGCTGTAAGAAAGGCAAAACTGCTCTACATTACATTTTATCCACAGCGAATTTTTTTCCCTCTTAAATCAGGTGGCCAGCCCCATTTTGATAGACTAAAATTAAATTAAATTAAATGGCATAAGACTAGATGGAGTGACGAAATTAGGAAATTTGCTGGTGCTATTTGGATTCAGTTGATGCAGGACAGGCGTAATTGGAAATCGCAGGGAGAGGCCTTCATCCTGCAGTGGACATGAATAGGCTGACGATGATGATGATGATGAAAATTTAATTGTGGAGCATTACGTACCAATACCACAATATGATTATGATGCACACCGTATTTGGGGACTATGGATTAATTTTGACCACCTGGTTTTTTTTAACACGCAACCAATGCACGGCACGCAGGCATTCTTGCATTTCGCCCCCAGTGAAATGTGGCCACCATTGCTGGGATTGGATCCCGTGCCCTCGGGCTTAGCAGCAATTATGATAGATGATAACATTACTTTTGTTTGTCTGGCATCAACCCAAGTAACATGCAGCATTTTTAATTTCTTCCAGACAAAACAGGCAAGTATACTGCATGCAAACAGTGTTTGATGCCATGCACTAAGACATACAGGGAGGTTTAAAAGGTAACCATAAAAAGTGAAAATTTAATCATTCAAATAGTATGGGGACTCGAGTTTTTATCTCAAATATTAAAAAAAGATTTTGCTCTTGCTGCTGCTTCATGTTTTCTCAAATTCCACAGCAAGATTGCATTTTGTGGTCCTGATTTTCACGGCAACACTTGGAGCTGTCACTTGCATGGTTCGCAAAAAAAGAAAAAGAAAAGAAAATGAACTAATGTGAATTTGCCTACGCTGCCAAGTCTTTGCATAAATGATGTCTGAAACATAGTGCCTATGGCATCACCTGGTCACTTCCGGCTTCTGCAGTACCGCAAAGCATGGCATTCGAAAGCGGTTTCAATTACTCAATGTGGGAAAGGAGGAGGGGGGGTGCATGATGTGGTAACCATGGTAACCAAAATTCACACTTATTTTTCTTGGTAAACCAAGCAACCTATAAGTACAGTAGCCCCTCGGCAGGAGCTGTGTCCGAAATGTAGTGGCTGCAGCATGAGACTGCTAGTTTTTTTATTTAAGGAATCCCAATGTTTTTCGGTACATTTCTGAGAAAGCATCATCCTGCTTCAGCCTAATGATTTAATTTTAACTTTATACACTACCTCTGAGCTACCCTGTACACAACCTGAGAAAAAGTGGGCTATCAGCTTGACTGGGAGAGCCAGTCATACTGGGCTTTCGTACTGACACAACATTCAGCATGACAGGCAGTACAAGTGAGGCGAAGGGATCACGTGATAATACGGCTGAATGCTCAACCTAGTAAGAAAAGCAATGTGACCTTACCTAAGGCCGAACAGTGGGTCAGCTGATCAACAGCACTTTTGGACATGCAGTAGGCCAACACGTTTTGAAACTGGAAAAAAGAAAACCAAGCATAAAGTAAAAGACATGTAATGACTATTTGTGGGTGTTCGATGAAGGGCTTAATTTGTACTCAATGTTGCACTCAAATTTTGGACAGGAACTCCTCTGCATACTTTGAATGTTTATGGGGCCACCCCTCTGTGAAAGTCCAAAAGTTTAGGCTCAAAAGCAGGCTCAGGCTCAATTTCCATCCCATTGAAGCAAGCACTGGCATGCGCCTCGTAACAGCAAACTTCTATGTATTGTATACTTATGCAGATACAGCATAAGAATACTGCTAGTATCTGTCTTATGCGCAATCCACAACAAAAAATGGCACATGCACATGACCATACCCCTAAGTCTCTCAAAACCAGTAGCTACATGCCTGTCATAACAATAACAAAGAGTGACTTCGTGCATCAGAAAAAGAAAAAGAGATATGAAAAATGCACAGATAGAAGTCCTTATATCAGAGACTTCAATGGAACATTGCGCATGCCAATCTACCCATGTCGGATATCGGCGCACACGTTGAGGCGACTGGCTGTGTGCCCCAACATGCAGAGGTTCATGGATCAAGGGTAGCCGAAACTGGTACATGCAAATTCCCTGTTAACGTGTATTCAACGCTGTGGCGCATTCAAACTGTACTTGATGGCGATCACATGAGCGTAGCCTTTTCAACTGTGGCTGGACCGCAGGCCATGGCGTTACATGGAAGAAGCGTACATTTGTGTGCACCTTGTAAGGCCAGTCGCCCGTTCTGCCCTTAGGTGCATACAGATTTTGAAACACAAGCTGACACAGACGAGTAGCCAGACACATATACACCAGGGTCTGTTTGGGCTTTAGTCAATGCATAATTTACTGTAACACAAAGTTTGTCGCAGATATATACAATTGAACCAGAATATCACAAAACTTTAATAAAGTGAACTATCCTCTACATCAAAGGTACAAAATTTGTTGATTGATTCTGACGTAAAATAATTCCCTCATAACGAAGTGGACATTAGATATATAGAACTCGGGGCGTCGGCTGCCATAGCCGCAAAGCCGTTTTCCCATTGTGAAAGATGTGTTCGGGGTATACTTTCTTTTTGGAGTGGACTGGGGCAGGCTTACACAATCTTGCACATCTAGAACTATGTTTTTAATGATGCTGAGAAAAAGTTCACAGCACTGTTAGAAATTACTGCCTACTAGGCGTAGTTTTGTTTTCAATAAACGAATTCCATCTTGGCTTTTTTTTCTACGTAGGAGAAGATATTGTCATCCAGTTTTTCTGACTTTCTGCCATAGCCTCAAGTATGAAACTGCGTTTATTGAAGTCACCACCGCCGCTATTTATTCACTGGCACGCTGATTCACTGGCAGCCACAGTCGTCGTTTTGCGCTGTCTAAATTAGACCTACTACTTCGACATTTGATATCGAGCTTCCTGCTATACACTGCCATGTTTCTCATTTAAAGAAATTACTCTGCCATTACCTCATTACCCAATTACCCTCATTACCCTGTCGTTAATGGTGCACACCCAGCCTTTGTCATTCTCTGTCAATGGTGTCAAAGTGCGGACACAACGGCAAGGGCTTAAAGCGTTGCATAATGCTGGTTCCCAAAAGTCAGCTTTGCTGCAATACAGCAGCATTATAGGGTCAACAATACCCAATGTAAAATGTGCTAATTATACTTGCATGCACCCCGTCTCCTGTGGCAGTCAAAGCACTAAGGCGCCTAATAATTGTACTGGCAGGCCATTAAAGCTATTAGGGACGTGGCTGTGGCAATTCGAGCCCTTGAGGAAAATTGAAGGCACACATTCGTTTTTTTTTTCGGAATTCCCGGCTTTTCGGATGCTTTTGGGGTCCGTAGAGAGCCCTAAGAAATCATCTGACGTTGACTATGTAATGAATGCATCACAAACGTTCGTTCAAGTTCACCAAAGGCAACTTTGCGTACATCAGATTACTAAATAGTATATCAAGAAGAAAGGGGGTTAACCGAGGGGCCCATTATCAAACTGTTTTTAGTGCATAAGTCAATTCGTTATAACTGGGTATGACTGTATATACTTCATTTGTTGCAGGACAAGTGCGATTGTGCATCAAGAAAAGTGACCCTGAAGGAAAATTAAACTTAGGAAAGATGGATAGCACTCATCTTGTGTTCTAATCTCAGTCTATGACTTTTCATGCTACAATAAAGTAGTATTTAGGAGGCAAGTTCCGCTTATTATAAGCAGACATTTGTGGTACTCTATAATCACGTGACAGATTGTTCTGGCTTCGCATAGTCAGTGTTTTTTATGTCCTTAAAGATGGTAAAAATGTACATCATTCACATGAGAGTATGACAAAATTAAAGTTGCTGTGGATGAGCATGAATGATTATAATCCTTATCAGGATTGGCAAAAGTGACTGTGCACTGAGCAACAATAGTACCCGTGCCTGCTGAACAATAATGCTGGCCAATTTTTTATGGAATTTATTTTGGTATTGTCCCCTCAGTGCTTACACTGAAGCACTAGAAAAGGGAAGAGCATAATCTGCAATACTGCAGAGGCAGATTACGATTCTGACAAACCACCCTACATGCCAAGGGCGATTAGAAGTCCACAATCACATGGCCTTTCCAGCTGCAATTTTTTCTGCAAGTCATCTCACGGCATGAAACAAACATTTGAATTCTGCACAAGCTTATCCAAAGTTATAGATTAACTCAATGTGTGCCTCTAGAATCCCTCTAGAAATCTCTACATCTATAGATTGTTGAATGATCTTTGTAACGTTGACATTAAAGTTTCTGTATTATAATGGAGGAAGGAGCTGAGGCATACCGATCTGATACCAGTGACACTAGACACGTTGACAATGCTTCCTTTGCTGAAGATCAGATGTGGCACGGCCAGAGACATTAGGTGCAAGACCGTCCTGCACAGATGGGAACGAATATTGAGACAGTGATAAATGCGTTGCCATCAGAGGTATGTTGACTTTTCCATATCAACGAGACATGCAGCTGATAGACTGGCTGTGTTGTGTTCCTGTTTGTTCCAGCAAGCAAAGCTGCTTAACTTGATAACAAGAATGCAACTTGACATTGTTCGGCCAACGGCCTTGAAAATTTGTTCACTTTTAAGATAACCCGAAAAGTTATTGTGGGTGGTGTTTTTTTTTATCTGAACACTCAAAGATATAAAATGTACCTAATGCAGACCTGCAAACCTTAGAATTCAAAAATCCCTATAGTGGTATGTAAAAAATACAAAATTATTTGATTGCTCAATATGCTTACTCTTTATCAAAGATTCAGATTGTTCTGTAGGGATTCTATGAACAGGCACTCCGCTCTATATAGTCGCAGCAACAATGATCTGTGCCGCAGACAAGCGTCTATGTTTATGAAGTTTATTAATGCAACGTTCATGTAACAGCTGCCAAATATTTGGTTGCTGTTGTACATTGGTTCTATCAGTTGATGTCCCCGATGTGCAGGTATGCGCATATAATGAATAGCTCCAAATATTGGGCTATAAAAAATCCTTTAGTGACATTACATTTTTTTTTCAAAGTTGTTTCCGCCTTAAGCTACATGCACATGAAAAACCGTAAAATATTTGTGTCAATATGACAATCACAAACGACAGCTAGAAATGGGCTTTTGCGGACAAAACTGAAAATTGGCAGGCATGCTGTCTCTCGCATTTTTATTTTAGGCTCACTCTTAATTTCTTTCACAGCAAATCAGTGGCAACAGACTACTGCAGTTTGACAGTATGCGCACACTGCTTTAGTTAAAGGAGGCTTCAAAAAATTTAATTCTGGGGTTTTACACACCAAAACCACGACCCGATTATGAGGCGTGTCGTAGTGGGCGACTCCGGATTAATTTTGACCACCTGGGGTTCTTTCATGTGCCCCCAATACATGTGACACAGGTGCTTTTTGCATTTTGCCGGGGCGAAATGTGGCTGCTGCGGACGGGATTGGCAACCTAGATAGATTCCCTAGATATATTGCAAAATGTTTAGGTTGTCAGTACAATTTCAGTAATAAAGCTTTACGTTATGAAATAGACTGGAAAGTTTTATTTATTTCAAAGCTCATTTTAAAAAAAAATCTGAGGACACTTATTAAGCACGTTTTATGAGTTGTGAATGTGAAAGCATTAATGGCCAATTGAATGCTGCTGAGCGGTCCTTTGAGTTATGAAACTCCTCGCGGGCAAGCGAGCACGTTTTGATCTTGCCTTACCAAGGCGCAGTGAGAACGCAGGTGAGAGTTTGCGCGGACAAGGAAGATGGCTTCCGAGAGCGAGATCGTGGGAGACATGGTGTCATGCCAATGTCCTCTCCCTCACGCAATACCGCGGCAGAAGGTGTTCCCTTTTGCCCATGCTGCTCCATCGAGGCCTGAGTGTGCAAGCGTGACCCAGCGTCATGAGCGATGAGGTGTGCTCCTGATGTAGCGTTGCAGCCAGAGGGAAGCTACTCCGCTATGGACGCTGCCGGTTATTTTTGCTCAATGGACCATTTGGCGCTTTTCTATCAATATATTTAAATAATAAAGTCGTAGGACTCAAGCTAAAATGATGCCGCAGTGCAAGTTGTTATGCTAACAACACAGCTTCCTGCTCAAAGCCATATTCACAGAAGACGACGTCAGCATTTATACACTGTGTTGTTGCCTGAAGATTTTTTTTGCATCTAGACCAAAGTGCCGAGATTATACAGAAGCTTAACTGAATTGTATGGAGGATGGGCACCGGACCTCCATTACAGAATGTAGCAGTGTCAAAAAAGTGCACCGCTTATGACCCCAATGTACACATAGGGGTTGACCTCACATTTTTTAATGCTGTGTACTGATGTAGCATCACCACACGCTGCATTATTTTGCAACAAAGCACAAAGATACGCGGTTAATTTTTGTTTCCTTCAAAGCAAAATTCGCCCACACACGACTAATGCGACTGTTGAAGGTTGCTCAAGGTACATGTGCCTGCTTATACACAGATTTGCCTGTGCTGCTTTGTTTGACGTTCCAGCAGACGTTTGTTTTGGCAGTTATTAAATATTTCACTCAGACTGTATGGACATCGACAGCCCAGTTGGAGGAATGATAGGCAAAATCACAGTAGCAATACTTCGTTAACAAGCCCAAGGCATCTACACACCGCCTTTTACTGGACTAGATGTTTTCACTGTGCTGCTGTACAATCAAAAGTCACAGTTTGTATTTTAATACGAAGGTAATTTGCAAGTGGCAGATCAAAGCACCCCATCACATCAGCAGTTTTGCAGCTTCAATGTCACAGCACAACATTTTTTTACATTTGAACAAATGTCACTATTTCCATAAATTAGGCACAAAATAACTAGATCTAGGGAAATTTCCCTAAAGTTGACAGCACTGTCAATTGATCTGATGATACACAGAGAACCACTTTCAAGTTCCCTTGGAAAGCTGTAAATCCAAGTTATACCGTCCAGTAAGCTGCAAGGATTTTTTTGCTTCATTCATATTAGTTGCAAGACCTGTTCATTGCGATGCACTTGTACAGGGCAAAAGTACGTAAAAAATGAAGTTTTTGATTCTATCGTCTCTCACAAAAAAAAAAAAAGACTAAAAAAAAAGAATTGAGCATGGGATCAGCAGATTATACTTAAAGAGACACTGCAAATTGTTTAGAGGAAAAGTGCTAGTACTAGCCCCACTTTAAGGTCAGTGCTTCTGATCCGCTCGGAAATCAGTACGCAAGAAAATGAAATACAGTAGGCCCCAAAGTACTAATAGTACTTTGGATAATACGTACCTAACGTTAATGGCAAACATTTCGTCGTACTGTTCGAGAGACGTGTTCTCAATACTCCCATTTGCAATTATGCCTGCACAGTTGACCTGTACGAATAAATGAACAACAGGCTAGTTGACAGCACCAGAATCTCACAAAAGTTTCCAGTAAACATGATCAATCAGTTCTAAAAGATTCAGTTGACCCTCACTACACTGAAGTCCCATATGACAAAATACAGTGAAACCTTGTTGATACATTTTGAAAAAGAAGAAAAAATGTGTGAGGAAAGCATACTAACGATGGGAATTAACGATCTGAAGTCACTAAAATATTTGGCAGACTGAACTTTAGCCGACATTTACGTAATGTGAAGTGCTGCACAAATTGTTAAAGCATGAGACGCGAACGCACGCAGACCTGGTGGGGCCATTTCCTATTGCACAGTATTTTAAGACAGCAAAGGGAAACCGAAACAAAATCGAGCTGGTGAGCAACGCCAGAATACATTGCTGCCAAACTGAAACACGACAATCACTTCCCACCGACGCCAGCAGGGAACGGCGACGCATTTGGGTTATAGCCTACAAAAAGCACGCAGTGCACTTTCCGAGACACTATGCCGCACATCCCGTGGAACAGGTGAAGATGTTAATCACAGTAGGGTTGGCAGCCATAACTGTGAATGCGACATGCGGTGACCCGTGAGGAGATTTGCTGGTACGGGACGAGGAAACCGAGTATGCACTGGCATTTTCACATGACGTGGCACGACTGCGGGTAACCTGCCGCAATGGGAATCTACGCGCTCTCGATCGTGCGTGCCTCGCGCCTTTACATGTTCATGTGGGATGTAACAGCTGTAAAACATTATACGATCGCAGTTTGGCGATGTACTGAACGTTGCCGCCAAAGGTAGCGTTTTTCGGGAATGTATTAACTGGTAAGGAAGAAGCGTAACTGTATTGGGTAATTTTTTGTGTTCATGATCGCAGAAGTTAGTGCTAGGAAATCGTATGAAATGGGAATATATCAACGAGGTTTTAATTTAACTTTGTTATGTCCAATATTGGTTATGAGCATGCATTCCTTACATGCCGATATCACTGACAGACATTTTAGGTTTGCTTGATCACATCTGACAATTAACTATATTGAGGTTCAATGTATGTAACAGGGAGAAAATGATTTAAAGTAGGGACGTACCAGAATGTCAATTTTACCGAACTTTTTACTTGTTGATTCTATGAGGGTTTCTGCCAACTGGGTGTCCCTTAGGTCGCCTGGAGTTTGGAGAATCTGAAAAGGAAAGGTATTTTTATGCACATTGCATTCAACAATTTTATGCACAGATTCAATTCCCACCTTATAATGGCTGTCCGGACTAAATGTCATCAGGATAAAAAAAAAATCATGGGCATTTCTTTTTTCACGAGCGAGGTCAAGCTAGCTTGGGGATTTACAGAATTTTGCATGCCAGAACGACAACCTGATTACGAGGCAAACCATAATAGGAGAATTACGATTAATTTTGACCATTTGAGGTACTTTAATGAGCAGCTAAACCTAGGTACACAAGTGTTTTTGTATTTGTTACCCATAGAAATGTGGCTTCTGCGGCCAGGATTGAACCCACGACGTCGAGCTCAGAAGTGCAATGCCATAGCCACAGAGTACGCCATAAGTTTAATTCGCTAACTCCTATCAACTTGCCTATAGAATACGGTGTAAATCCAAAAGTCATGGAGGTTGTTGAGAAATTACTGGTAATAGCAACAACCTATGTTTTGTCTAACAAAACGGACTTCGACAAAACGTCAACAAATCGTTTTGTGTGAACCTTACTTATGACAAAAAATAAAAAAGTAGAAAAAGAATGCCTGTGAAATTAAAAAGAATTACAACAATACACTTGTGTGCCAGCCATAGCAGTAGTCTCAAACGCAAGCCTCATCATTAGATATGCTGTGAGCCTTACATTCAAAGCTTTGTCTTTGAAATGGAGCAAGGATGCACACTGAAAGCAGCTGATGCAGCAGGGAAGAAGCGGAGCTGTTTGTTTAAGCGTGATGAACTATGCTCACACTTAATGAGCTTTACGCTTGAGAGAATTTTAATCCATGACAACATGTTTCCACATGTTCTCTTAACATTTGATGGGCTAGCTTTTTTCATCAGCAAAAGAGGACTGCATGAAAGTTAGGTTTCTTTAAAGGGTGTTATCGGTCATATCGTCTACGTCCTTCCCAACTTTTGCACTGAAACTTTATCAATAAGCAAGGTTATTAAAAGTTAAAAATAAGACATTCACGACTAGTACGAACGCACATCAACATACAGGGAGCACCATTAGCATTCAATGCAGCAGTTAGTTGAGAGCTGATATACCTCTAACTACCAAAGTTTTCAGAAGATGAAGCTGTGAAGAAAAGTTTAAGGGACTGCAAAGAAAAACATTAGGACTAAAGCTATGTTTAATGCGGATTAGGTATAGGTAAGGCACCAACTAATAGATAATTGATAAAGTGGTGGCTTAAAGGGGCACTAAGTAGCAATAGTAAATTAGTTTAGACTGAAAACGAGTTCTATGAAAACTCTCTTCATTCCATCACTGCATAAAGTGTTATTAAGAGAAAAAAAGATTACGGTTGGAATTCATGCCCCCCTCCTTTTTTTTCAAAGAACTTTATTTAAAGTATCAAAGTCAAGGTTACAGTATGCCAATGTGATGACAAATTGCAAAGTATTTTCTCATACTCAAGGTTTTGTGCAGAAAAAGTTCCGATTGTATTCTAGGCAAAGCAATTGGTTTGACTGGAATGCAAATGCATTTTTTATTTGTCGACAAAGAATTTACCAAAGATCACGGCAACCTGTCACAGTCCCACGGGGAGCTGGTATAGGAGCATCAGAGGGGCACTGCAACCCATCTTTCATTTTTGTTTACTTTCTGGCTTAAATTAGATTGAATTCTCAGGTTTTACGTGCCAAAACCAAGATCTGATTATGAAGCATGCCGTAGTGGGGGACTACAGATTCCCTTTGACAAACTGGGGTTCTCTAACATGCATCGAATGCACGGGACACGGGTGTTCCTGCTTTTCACCCCTGTCAATATGATGCCACTGCGGCCGGGATTTGGTCCAAAGACCTCATGTTCATCAGCGTAATGCCAAAGCCACTAAGCAACTATGGCAGGTTATTTTCTGGTTTGCCAAGCCTCAGGTAATGATAGGAGGGGACCTTGACAGTATTTTAAACATATTTTACTAACACAATTAATTTTGACATTCCTCATGATCGTCCTTCTAGAATATTTGCTTAAAGTACACTGAAGTGTTTTACAAATCTGTGTTTCAAAATAAAAATGACTAACTACTGGCTAAAAGAACAGTAAAAAGAAGCTGATGTCTACTCGAGTGACAAATATGCGAGGTTACTTTTATGATCGTTGATAATTATGCTTCAAAGCAAAAATTGGGGACTCCAACGCAGGGGTTGTGTTGCTGGCACTGATTTGATACTGAGCGCACCACCGCATGCTGCTGCCACATGAAAAAGGTTGTGGATGTCCCACTAATATATTTACTGTAAAAGCTTTTAGAACACTAACATTCAAGAAATGAGGCAAAGGTGTGAACTGCGTACTTTGGCATCTTGCGGCATGTACTGCTGGCATGCTTCTGCAACTTCCTTTAGCTTATCCTCTTTCCGGCCGTTGAGAGATAACCTGGCCCCGAGCCTCGCAAACAGCTTGGCTGTGCTCCAGCCAATACCCGAAGATGCACCTGTAGCAATTGTATGCATTAGCACACCCTTCGCATTCTGATTGCTTCACAGACAAGATACAGAAAAGCATTGCACAGATGTGCCGAAGCAAATCAGCACGACCTTGAACTTTTAAAAAGATGTGATTGATGAAAGATGTACAATTATTTTAAATGCAAAATGCAATGACTGACACTAAGGCATCTTCTGCTGGTTCAAGATGACTGATTATTCCTCTGATATGAATGTATGAATGATACGATATGAATGATATTAATGTATGTGATGTGCGGGTGCAACGCTGCACAAACTTGTCAGCACTCATTGAGCGAAGTACTAGTGAACCCTTATGGTGTGAAACTCATGCAACTTTCATTGTGCAAACATTTAATGAAAAGTACTGTTATTACGTTTTTCCTGGCAGCACTCCATGCAGCATTCAGAGAAGCATTTTCAACGAATATCAGTGTAGCCTTTAAGGCCTGATCACCTTTAAGGCCTGAGCTCGGTTTGCAGCTCAAGCTCAGCAATAAATGTCACAACTCTGTAAACCCATGAGCTTAGTTGCTGTCAGTAGAATGGCACAATTAAGGGTATTAAAATTATTACAATTTAAATCAAACACAAGTTTTTCCTTATATGCGGGCTTTAATATCACATGAATAAACAGGCGGTAAAATATTTTTACTCCCTTCATTACAAGAAATAGCATTTGGAAGTGTATTCAATGGGGCAGTGTCAAAATGATTAAAATGCAAAATGCTGCCATACTTCATGGTCGGTTTACGATGCACAATAACTTGGAATGGCTCGTCTATGCATATACCCTCTATTTTCACAGTAGGCTAGCTCTGACAAAGGTATCAAGTGCTAATGTTTGGTCAAGGTGTCGAATATCCTGAGAAATTGAAACGAAAATTTTAAACTGACCGATTCGATATAGAACAGAAGCATTTCATTTGTGTTTGAAATTTTAAACATTCACACAATGCCCACCAGTCATAGGCACCGGGCCACTGTGGCAGACTTGAGTATGTGGCCGTCTCTTACCTGTTATGATGGCCACCTTGCCCGACAGGTTGATAATCGCTTCGGGAGGCATTTCTTGTCACAGGTGCAGCTGCAGTTGGAACAAAAACTGCAGCAGAGGTCGTAAGCAGGCAATGTAGCACAAGCAGACCATTTCTGAGCCTTTAAGCAGGCATGCACAGGACGTAATAAAGTCACTCCCTGAAATGCCGGTTGTAAAATCGCGAGCAATGCCCCCTCAAGTTCCGCCTTCGCTTAATCACTGCCGGGAAAATTTTGCAACATGAAACATCCTGTAGTGCTACACTAGGAACTGAGAAATTATAGGATTAGGAAGTTAAAAAAAAGCATAGGAGAAATTAACTTTCGTTTTCTTGAACTGAAACGCAGAATTACAAATGAGGATTATATTTAGGTTTAGCACATGTGCACGAATACCAAAGGAAGTCAATGGGGAGACAGCCACTGTCTAAGCTCAATTAAAAAATGAGCGTCATGTGAAGGCAGGTCTGTAACCAAGTGGAGGTTTAGGGAGTCCCAACAGCCTCATGATCACTGCGGTGATGTACTGCCCAGTCCAACTTACATTCATATCATTATATTACATGTACATGTCAATATATGCATTACATGTAGGGTCCTTCATTTTCGGGTTTTGTATTTTTTTTATTCAAGGGGGTAGGGGTAAAAGTTGGGTGTTAATATTAAAGAGGAAGAGTGGGGAGAAATTCAGGCTTTTGTTGTCTGATAGTCCAACATTAGTGATTTTCCACAACATTTATAAATGATTGGCACAAGCGATGGTTTCCTTTTGGACACGAACATTTTTTAAACAAGTGAAATCACTTGCAGGATAACATAATGGCAAATAGAGCTGCTCGCAAATCATATGGAGAACCCATATCTACAAATACTCATTGCCAGGCATTATTAAAAGAAACCACATTAACAAAACAACAAATAGAGATGGGTTTGGCAATCCATTCTTGAATTTCGTCTGCATATTTTTTAATAAAGAAAAGAAAAGCGTAAAAAACAGTGCACATAGGCATACTGCACAGAAGGTGTCGTGCTTTTCCTTATTTTGCAAGCCCTTATTGACATACCTTATCATATGCATTGCAAGCATTTCTGCGTTCATGCTAGACCTGTCAGGCTTTTCGACCTTGCTTGTTGCCGTCCTGCTTTACCGTTTCCCAATGCATGCTCTTGCAACAAAATGAACAGAATTACCTGTCTTTGAACATAAAGTAGTTAGGTAAACATCTCGATGTTACAGCTACTGTTCACAATGCAAAGCACCATCAGTGCTGCATTGTTTCAATTCCTAGCGCATTACCGCTTTTTAGATGTATGTGACGAGAGGGAAGTGTAATATGGTACACCACTGTTGCATTCAATTAAATGCTGCTAATAAAGCAACAAGCTTTTGTTCACATGTCAGTAGGCAAGAAATATATTTTTATATGCCAGTTATTGCTGGTGTTAAGTGAAAAAGAGGTCCATATGCCACAGTTGCACCATATAATTATTACAATACATCTTAACAAAAGGTCAGCAGTGTCCATTAGTTCTGTCACACCAGCATTTACTATTATTGTTTAAGGAAAACTTCAGGGAGACATCAGGTTTAACCTGATAAATTTTGTTCAAAGTGCAAAAATCTAGCCTTATCGGGTTTTACCTGAAAGCAAAGGACCCTAGTTATATGTTTTTACATGTCAATGATGTGACTGATTAACACGAAAAAATTCCTGTGTACAGCCTTGTGTGGAGGTCATGGATTTAGCTCCCGCAAGCAGGAAGTTGTCTTTTCTTCTGCTTTCATTTCTTTTATTAAGAACATGAAGCTCATCACAGAATGACTTTGTCCCGACCTCAAAAGTGCTTTGCAGGAAAGAGTGCACAGTAAAACATAGAAATAGGTTCGTGAACTGCCCTAGAGGAGTAGTTTATGCTGTTGCTCTGACCTGGCAGCAGGAAGTATGTCTGAGAGGACACTGCCCTAATGAAAGGTTTCACGAGTACATTTATGGTGAGTACAGTTGTGTTTACATCACTTGGGTATTCATGTACATCATCACAGCTTCAGCCCACTGTTCTGAGAATGTATCATATCCAGCGGGCAAAAGATTGATAAGGTTATTCATGTAACTGCAGTGGCCACAGAGATAACGCAGCTGGACGACTTGCATGTTATCAGTACACCTTTATGAAAAAGCAATTCTCACTCCTTTTTTTATTATGAAAGCGCGATGGAGTTATGTGTGCCATATCCCATTGACATGTGCTGGTGCATACCTTGTTTTCATGAGCAGCATAGATACAAAGGCAGCCCACCTCTGGTACACGACTAATGGTATGTTATTGTGTAAGGTCATCCATAGCCAGATAGTGCCAGAACTAGCAATGTTCTAAAATCTAGTATTGCAAGTATGTTAAGAAGAAATGGTACTCTCAGTGGTGAATGCGGTATATAGCCATATAAAAACGATGGTGCTTAATTATGAAAGTTTGAAATGTGCATAATAAACAGAAGCTGTGTATAGGTTTCAAGAAAGCACATTTTAGATAAGAGTATGAATACTTTCATGTCCTGTACTCTCACAGAGGCAGGGCACGGGCCCGATCCCATTAGTGGCACCAACGATAACGCGTGGAGCGATGGTGAGATCTATCGCTGTAATGTGTGTGAAAACGAATGACAAGAGGAAAGGAATCTGGAATTAAGTGGTTCATATAGTGTCTTAACAATTATGTATAATTTTTGTTACAGTAAGATACAACTTAAAAAAACAGCAGTTGGCAACCAAGGCACACGAACCCCATAGGGTTGTGTTACTCCGCCAGCCAATCACAGAAGCAAACAAAATCATCGTCATGCAGCCTTTCAAAATGGCCCCGTACTTGATACCTCTGGAGCGTCTGCTGTTCTTGAACAGTCTTTTCAGTGACAGAAGCAATAAGGTGTGCAATAGACATGGACAAATTGTATGGAGTCTGAGCATTTTACTCTTCAAAAGTCTACCTGCCGCAGTTGCTTAGTGGCTATGATGTTGGACCAAGCGAAGCTTGGAACGAAAAGTTTGCCAAAACCTATCTCCAAAGGTATCAGTGGTGCATGATTGAAGCGTGACTAGGTGAGGGTGGTAAAAACACTGAAATTAGAAAACCTATGTGTACGAAAATTCTCTAAAATTTTTAACCAGAACACTGGCATACGAGTAAACTTTCCGTTTCAGATATTTTTCCTGCCCAAGAAGAATGAAAGTTATTTTCTATTTCACAATTTATTAGTTCTTTTTTGGCGACCCCAACCAACCAGTGATTCTGGTGCAAGACTTGGCAAGGCTGTGCAAGCCAGCTATTATGTCATGAGGAAAGGCGTTGCTCCCTTGAACGCGGCAGTTTTATCCGAGTTTCTTTTTTTTTTATTTCCTTGCGTGTTCCTTCAAAGTGTGGCGTGCACTTAACTTCAAATTTTGCATGAACAAGCACACTGCATTCGTTGGTGAAAGGTGTGAGTGCAGGTTTTTTTTTGTTATCATGCAAGTTCACGCTACGGCATCTGACGCGGTTGTCTTGTTGTAACGATAAATGCAAAACGCCCCGCGAAGATGCGTCGCGCTATGCTTGCCCTCTGCAACACAGGCTCCGAGTGTCCGACAGGCAGCAAAACTAGTAAGTGGAATGTTTTCTAAATGATAACGTGGGGCAATGTTGTCCGATAATTTTCGGATATGAATACATGGTGTCGCAAGGAATTATGAATGATTCTGTGAAAAGGATTCACATATGTTGCTGTGCCTTACAACTGTTTGCTGGCCATAGTACTTTTCATCACTGAAACATGTTTTCTTTGGTCAGTTATAATGGTTGCATTATTCAAGATGAATAAAAGTGAAGTTGATTTTGAAAGCTCTTTGGCAGTGCCATTTATTTCCATCCTATTCACTCACTTTCCTAAGAAAGCTACTGAAGCAATTGCTGTCAATAACGGGCTAATTGCAATCACATTAAGACATACGCCACTCCTAAGTGTTAAAGAAGACGCTGGCATTTAAGCCGACATGAGTCGCAAACTTGCCTCAGCCTCGAAAGAAAAGTAACTGCTGTCGTAGCGGCTGTAATGCTGCATGCTAAAGAAATTCAAACATTCATGCCAAGCAGCATAACATTTGATGTCACTGCCATTTCCGGTTGTGACGTCACTTCTTTAATTTTTTTTATTTTTGCTTGCTGTTAGTTGTCCCCACGATGCGTAGATGGCGACAGTTACGAGCCCCATTTTCTTGACATGTGGGCTTCTATGGAAGTTTCGCTACCAGTTTACATATACCTTGGTTGGGCTGTTGAACACGGGGGCATGGGATTGAATCCCAGCTGCGGTGACCGCATTTTCGATGGGGGCAAAATGTGAAAAGACCCATGTACTTAGATTTAGGTGCATGTTAGCCCTTTAACTGGCAGGATAAGAAACACCTGACCTTGAATGTTTTTATTGCTTTATTTCTTCTTGATATTGTTCAAATACATACCAAATAAAATATGAAATAGTTTTTCTGAAAAGTAAGTGAGATATAGCGAGTCAAAAATATTGTTGGCCAGCTGGTTAGAGGCAAATGTATGGTCCAAAACTTGTGTTTGGCACTTGGTTTGGCAAAGTAAATGTGTGTTCTTGAGATGTGCCTCAATGGAGAAAAAAAATACTAGCTTTCTTAAAGGAAAAAATGTTTGCGTTAGTGATAATATGACCACCACGTACACTAAGATGGTACTGATGAGGTCTTTGAGTTTCGTCACCAAAACATCTGCTACTGCTCACGGTCAACATTTTCGTGACTACATCTGTTGAGCAGGTACGTAAATTAAGGTAAATTGAAAGGCACAGACTAATATTTGGTATTGTATGGTATTTCCAGATATTTCTGTAAAGTCAACAATAGTGTTGAGCTGCCAGTTAAAGAACCCCAGACAGTCGAAATTTCCGGAGTCCCCCACTACGGCATGCCTCATAATCAGATGATGGGCTTGGTACGGACAAACCCATAATTAAATCTTCAAAAGTCTGGGGTACAGTTAATTTCACTGCTGAGCTCGTTTTACTCATGAAATTTCACTGCCAACTGAAGTGAAACTTGACAATAAATAATTGCAGCGAAGCAAGCATTTCATTTCAGTTCAATAAAGAATTGGGCTTTCGCCATTCTACTATAATATGCGAGGGAAAATGTATGAAATTATGTGCTAGTAATTTTATTTTTGTGGTTACCGCCTTATTTGGGTAACAGGAGAAGTTTGAAGTACTAATTATTTGCAGCCTCACGGAGTAGCAGTGATTGGCGCTTATGAGGGCATGGGCGGGGCGGCTTCACTGCAGACTTAAGTTATATCCGACTATAGTGCATCTACCAAGAATTGTTTCTTGTCACTCTTGCAGAGGCTGAAAACTAACAGAGCTACAGAGAGGAACGCCACAGGTGATATTTATTATGTGGCATCCCATGCATTCTGTGGCTATGCTTTTGCCTGTATTAAAGCAATGCCACTGACTAGGCTTTCAAAGAACTGGACTGCATGTCTATAAAGCTTCAAAGATGACTCTCAGTGACAATTTTGACATCAGTCCTACATGCCGTAGTACAGTATGTGTCTCAGCAAAAAGTGTCACATATGTGAGCGACCCTCGTCTCATAAAGAAGTATTTCTATAGATGCATAAACAATGTGGCCTTTGTGTTTGAAAAGAGTGGCTACATTTCAGTGCATCTGCTTGCAATGCCACCAGGGTCACCAGGTTTAAGGAGTTCAACAGACAGATGTCTACCCACAGCCCTTCTTGAACGCAAAAGACCAGCTTCTTCATGATTGTGGGAAAGCGCCTTTACTCAACGACGATTAGTATACGGTTGCAAGCTATACACAAATCAATTTAACAATAATGAAGTAGTCTTGCATGTTATACGTTTGGTTTGACACATTAATAACATCAAGGCCTTGATTAGTAATTTATTAGAAGTAATGTAAATTAGCAACCACTATTAGTAACAGTACCGAGTCTGCCGTAACCAGTTGAATTAACACAATATAAGCAAGCTTCATTCATAAAATGAAATGGCCTGCCGAGTCTCTGCTAGTTTTGTCCGTCAGTTAACGCCCATTCCAATATCACGCCGTATTAATAAAGACCTCATGAACTGTGTATAGAGGAACAATTCTCGGACGATCACGTTAAGAGATATCACTTTCAGTGCGCGCTGATTGGCTGATGCCACCGTGTATTGGCACGCGGGGGTGATCGTCCAAGAATACCGCCACAGTGAAAGGCAGGCAACAAAGGTGCAGGAAATGTGCAGATGAAATGTAACACAGTGCTGTGTTAATACAAGAAAATAAACAGCGGCACAGAACGTAAACTAATATTAGGCACAACAGTAACAAGGCTACATTGCTGTTCTTGCATGCTCGTTTGTAAATCTGCCAGCACTAACTCGCAGTGCAGTGCTTGTAATTTAGGTAGCAAAGCAATAACACTTTTCTGCACTCGTCACAACTCTTCCGACTCTCTTACTTTCAATGAACCGGCCTCGCAAAAGTAACTGCGACAGGTACGCACACCAAATTGACAAAGCTTGAGGGCTCACGAAACGAGACTGCGGCCCACGATGGGATAAGTTTGGAAGCTTTCACTTTACAGCCGTGAGTGGGCGTTCCGTAACACAGCGGAACGACATAAGCTCAATGCCACCGTTCAAACAACCCTTGCATAACCAAGTGCTAGTAACAGGCAATTACCGCAAGATTTCCAATAGTTAACTCGCACTACTAGATGCCGGGTTGGCTGCCGACCTTCGCCGAATTCGAGGAATGGAGAACTCCGCGGCAAAGTGAGAAAGTAAAATCAGTGCACTTGCACCCATGCTTGCACCGCACTAGCCCGATAAAACCGGCGCCGCGCTCTTTCTTTTCCTATTTTTGCGTCGCTTGCAATGTCAGTCGTGAGGGTCGGCGCCCTCTGCATAGGAGACGTTATCGCTCGTTCGCAAAGAATAAACAGCGAAATGCAAGCGCTTGCCGGCAGCAAACCTGGCAAGAGTTAAAAGAAATATACAAACGAAATACTCACTCAATGGACCCACGAGAGCCGGCGCCACAACAGCTCGAACGCACAATCTACAAGCGCTCAACTGCCGATATAAATAAGCAAAACAAAAAAGTAAGGATTGCTGGACGAATGCTATGAGTATTCTCTTTGAAACTGGGTGGTGGGTTGCGCTACCAAGCCTTTTGCATGTTTCGCCGAATGTCTCCCCTATCTGTCTACCTAATATTACTAATATCTTTGAAGTAGTTTTATTATGTGGTTCACTTTTTTCGCATTGCCCGCAATGCACCTTTAAACGTTAATCTATTCGTCGTGGTTTGGCGCGGTAAAGGTTTGTCTAGCAAAGCAGGATGGTGGGCTAGTTGGTATCGTTAATAGTTTTTAGCCCGAAGTAACGCAATACAATACAAGAAACGCATATTACAATAAAGCGTCAGTTTTTAGTAGCCCTGTGTCCTGTGTGCCTTCTCTCGTGCCCATGCGCTTCTTTGCGGTAAAAAACTATTAACACTAAAAGGTTATTTATTCATTGGATTTATCGTTTCAAAGCAATTGATATATTCATGAGGGCAGCGGACTTCAACTTTATTTTGGCCACGGGTTTGTTAGAAAGAAATTATTATTACGAGAGAAAAGCTGAAAAGGGTGCCCAAGCACAAGTGCACACGAGTGTTCGTCGCTTTCTGCTTCCTTCAGAAGCAGCAGCTGCAGCAGGGATTCAAAGGAGAAACATCGGGCTATTGCCTCCGAGATTGGGTGGCGCGCGCTGTGTGCGCCGCAATATTTCGGAGGCTGTGCTAACGCTAGCTATAGAACGCCACTACAACTGAGCCACTGTGGCAGCCCCGCGGCTGGGACTCGGAAGAAACCTGCGCTGTCTTCAGAACGATAAAACAGAAAGGTTAAAAAAACAAAACAAGAAACAATCTCAGTTGTGTTGACGCCATATGATGGACGTTCTCATTAAGCGCCCGTCGAGCGGAAAGCGGTGGCGTAAGGTCGAGAACTCCAGATCTGCCGAGCTCATTCCTTCTTGGCTGACACGATAGCGGGTCGAGCATTGTTCGACTAGTTCGACGTTGTCGGTCAACAGCTTCGGTGTCGAGGAGGCTGCCTGCCGGGTTTGAAAGGACGCGTCCACTTGCTCTGCCTGAGCACTTATACCGCTGCCCCGAAGCTACACAAGGCTTTCTCAGAAGAGCCAGAAGGTTTACAAAAGGTAATTTTCGCTGCTGCATGAATCAACCTGCACGGTTCAGAAGAAACTACAATACATAAATGTGGTAACAATTATACAACATTTCTCAGAAAAATTTCTTTTAAGAGGAAATCTTCAGCTGGGGGGCTCTTGTTTAAATCCATGTAAAGGAGAAATCGTTTTTTTTTTGGCAATCGTGAACGGCACCGAATTTGACGAGGTTTGTTAAACTTGCGAAAGTTGAAATACAGTGAATTTTGAAAGCAGTTTTTTATATAGGCAGTCAATATTTTTGTAGAAATTGTTGCAACTTAAACATATTCAGAAGGCGAAACTATCAAGTTAATAACTTTCTGACACAGCAATGAAAAACGACATCACAATTCTGTAAATTTCGCCCAATAATGCATCTAAAGCAGACAAAATTCATGTGATGTACACCACTCTGTAATCGTCACCAATTCCGGATGACAGAAAGGGACAATTATTACGCGCACAACACGAACTACAGGCTTCGAAAGTGTTCCTGGTGTGTGTGTGTGTGGGGGGGGGGGAGGTGGGCTCAAAACATCTGTGAAGTCTCAAAGGTTCGCTGTGACTTCGTTCCATGCACACCAAACAATGGTAAGCATATATAAAACAGGTAGCTACGTTAGTTTTCTCAAATAAGACGGCGAGCTTTCTGTCACCCGGACTCAAACCAGAGCAGAACGAGAGAAAATTATGGGGTTTTACGTGCCAAAACCACTTTCTGATTACGTGGCACGCCGTAGTGGAGGACTCGGGAAATTTTGACCACAAGGGGTTCTTTAACGTGCCCCTCAATCTAAGTACGCGGGTGTTTTCGCATTTCGCCCCCATCGAAATGCGACCGCCGTGGCCGGGATTCCATCCCGCGACCTCGTGCTCAGCAGCCCAAGACCGTGTCCACTGAGCAACCAAGGCGGGTAGAGAACCAGAGGAACAAAACCAGAGCGAACCAGAGAGCGTAGACACTGTTATCGGCATGTTCAAGAAAGCGCACGAAGGTCTAGAATTCACGTACGAGACTCCTACCGAAGGGCGATTGCAGTATCTTGACACAAGCATAAGGCTCAGCGGCTCTCGCACGTGCTTCAAAACTAGAGGAGATGAAAAAGTCCTGCGGCATGTCTTGCCATTGAAAATTAATAAAATGAGGCATTGTCAAGGCGTGCATCAGTCAAGCATTTGAAAAATCATGCCGCTGTTCTGTGGGGTAGAGCATTAATTTGCGCGTAAGTCGCTTAAATAACAGTGGGTACCCCAAAAGCATGGTGGTTCAAATCTGTGAAAACATGTTGCCGGAAATCAGGGCGAACAGAAAAGGGCATAAAACAGGAAATAGAAAAAAGAACGCGTGGTGTTGCTTCGCATACATGGACTGTCACACAGAATAAAAACGACAGCGCCCAACGCCACGAAGTACTGTTCTCCGCTCCTCAAAAGCTAAAATGCATGTGCAAGAGGATGAACGCTGGAACCCCCCCTCCCCCACAAAAAAAAAAAAAAAAAAGAAACGAGTGCAACATTCTCTCAGACTAAGCACGTGAAAAAGTGCGCGGAATGGGCTAGTTGCGTAGTTTACCACATCCCACTAGATTTCGGTAACGTGTATATTGGGCAAACGGGACGCTGCACCTAAACGACAGATTAAGGGAGCACAAATACACGAGCCAGCTCCTGACAGCACCTAGCCACTTGGCCAGGCACTGCAAACAGTGCAAATGTGCTCTACGCAGCTAGAAAGCACCAAAGCCATTGGCGCAGCAAAAACGATAACGTAGCGGAAAATATGGGAAACACTTGCGATAGCAAAAGAAAAATAGTGCGGAAGCACTCCGCCCATCATGTTCATCGAAGCTGGGGTCGAGTATGCTAGGGCCCACGGGTGCAAGTGAACGCTGCTGTTCCGGTCCACCGCACCATCACATGTCGTCACCTTGTCATACCTTATAGCCCCCCCCCCCCTCACTTTGTATATAAGCGTGTTCTCTAACTGTATTAAATGAGTTGGCAGTTTGCGCCCCGTACGTTCACGTTTAAATTTGTTCCGTTATGTTCGCCCATCATTTCTTTCGTCAGTGTAACACTAAGCGCAATGCAATCATGAACGTGCACCAGCTAGCCCCGTTCGTGGCTTTACTGACCATACAGTTCGCGTTTCCCTCACTTACGCTCGCCGACTATAATCGAATACAACTCAAGTCTGCAGTGAAGCCCCGGCCACGTCCTTATAACCGCCAGCTACTTTTCCTCCGCGAAGTTGCAAATAGATCGGACTTCAAACTTTCCCTGTTACCTAAATAAGGCTGTAACCACAAAAATAAAATTACAAGCGCGTAATTTTGTACGCTTTCACTCGTGTATTATAGCGGAACGGCGAAAGCCTAATTCTTTATTGAACTGAAATAAAGCGTTTGCTTCGCTGCAACTATTTATTGCAAGGTTTCACTACAGTTGGCTTTGAGTTTCATCAGTAAAACGGTGTCAGCAGTGGAATGAACCGTATCGCGGACTTTTGAAGAGTGAAACATATGCTCAGACGCCACACACTTCGTCCATGTCTGTTGCACACGTCATCGCTTCCGCCGGTGAAGACTCTTCAAGAACAGCAACCGCACCGGAGGTATCAAGGACGACGCCATTTTGAAAGGTTCATATGACGACGATGTCCGTGATTGGCAGGCGGAGTAACACAGGCGGAGTAGCACAACTCCGTGTGCCTTGGTTGCCAACTGCTGTTCTTTTTTAGCTGTATCCTACTGTACATATGCAGAACCCAACAATCACCATGTCGTAAGCTGACGTCGAATGGCGGTTGCAGAATTCAGGCCGCGGCCGTCGTACGATCGTCTTCCGTGCGTTCGTCATCGAGCTGCCGTCGCAGCAGTAGCGCACCCTCGCGACCTACACGCAACTACTCAATTTGCGCAAACACGCTGGCCCACCACGGGTGTCAATTTGCGGAACCCTAAACAATGCTTCATAGCCAGCTACGTGCAAAAAGGCTTCTCATAACATCGATTCCCACAGTGCGTGGAACGTGAGCAATGTTTTCGGCTCATTTTTTTGCCAGCCGGCGTCGCGATCTTCCCACCCGCACGCACGTGGCCTGGCCTGTCAGTCACGACAGAAATATGTCGCTAATTTGTGAGCAGGACTTTTGCAAAACCTTTGTAAATGTTGTAGCGAATTCACGTATGCTGTAAATTCACCCATCAAGTTTGTCCGACTTAGGCGCTAGGTGCTCTAAAGGACGCAGTTCACAAAACTGTGAAATATGTTTTTAGGTGCCGAACCTGGGATTTGTAAACTTCGTGCTTCTGTTTTATTCGAATATATTGCCGATCTTTTACAGTTAAGAAAATACATTCCAGGCATTAAATTAAAATTCTGCTCCCTGCAGTCGCTACAATCTAACTTTCACTCTCAAATGCTAAACAGAAATCCTTCAAATCGGCCCAGCGTTTGTATGGGCGTAGCGACAGTGCAATTTCAACCGACGATTACGTCGCTCCTAAGTGAAAAATCCCCCCCCCCCCAAAAAAAAATAATTTTACCTGCATGATTTATAAGGTTCCCGCATCCGTATATGAGCGTCTTATTGTATTCTAGACTCTTCAGCTTCCCTTTGAGGCACTTATGGCGCTTATCTCTAAAACAGTTATTCACAGAATTCTTTCAAAAAGTACCTGCTTGCAGTCTCACGGGCTGCAACTTGTAAATCACAATATGTGCCTTAAACCAGTTCAAAACCTAAGAAGTGCATTTTAGTAATTAGTCAATTATGTATTTAAATATTTATGCATATAATGTCGAGTAATCTAGCTCAAGGACTAGAATTGTGCGAGAAACACCCATTACATCACAGACGTTAATGTTACTGGTCTGTATAAGCAGTCGATGTACGACGGCTTATTTCCACTTGCCACGTTACTTGTCTACGAAATTTATTCTCCCTGTCTACCACAACAGGAGTGTGTTCCTCGCATAGTTCGAGCTAGCACTGGCGAACCGTTGCAGACAGTATATTCGTCTAGATCTTCTATGTGCACCATCACCAGCTGGCCCGATTTTCCGATCTCAGTGATACCACTTCTAATACAATCAATCAATTACTTATTTTGATCTCTGCTATCACTATATGTCTATATTTAGGCTACTCCCCAGCCACGCCTTTTTTCCCTTCCCATGTGCCGCTAATTCGTAAATACAGCTTACACGTCCCACCTTTGTAACTTGGGCGTCTCCAATTCTGGGAAGTGGCGCCATCTAATGTCGCGCAGGGCTTTTCCCTCATGTGCGGCTGGTTGCGGCGGCGCTTGGTTGTGCGAGAAGAGCCCTTTGCCGAGCTGCGCCCATTTTTTTTTTAGTTTTGGTTGGTTAGCGAGCGCGGGCTAACTGAACAATAACCATTTATTTTAAGCCCGAATGTGCCCCTTCGAGTTATACGCCGGTTGAAGAGTTTAGTCCGGAAAATACGGCACTTCCAGATCGGCAGAGAGGTCGTAGAAAACACGGACACAAACGAAAACGAGAAGAACGACCCAAACGCCTTTAGAGAGTGGGTTCTGGCGTTTTTTTCAGCCAAAACCATGATCTGGTTATGAGGTACGCATTCTGCGGGACCTTCCCAATTTTAGTGGGACTTGCATGCAAGGAGGGGTGGGGGGGAGTATTCTGTAAGAAACTAAGAGTCCGCCTAGCGGACTATCCATTTCGTCCATCTCTGATTGGCTGGGCAGGGGTACAAGTCAGACGGAGACTGGTCGGGAGGCAGGCGCTTTCGACCAGTCTCCTTCTCACTGGTAGCCCAGCCCAGCCGATCAGCACTTCAGTGACGGCCGAAATTAACAGTCCACTAGGTGGAGTAACTTTAATTATGGGGTTTTACGTGCCAAAACCACGATCTCATTACGATGCACGCCCCAAGGTGGACTGCTGATATGCAACACAACTATTGGATCAATAACCTGGGCACACGCCACACATGCGACCCTTTCTTTCCTCTTTTGTGCTCTTTCGTGTGACACGGGATCAGAAGCTTGGTTCTCTGCAGCCATTTCTCCGAGAACGTGCAATGCCGTTCTCACCTTGTCTTGCCTGCTGTCCTGGATTTGGAGGGGGGGGGGGGTGGTATTCCGCAAGTGCCCACCAAGAAATATATAATCATATGCCTAGTGGACTGTCCGCTTCAGCCGCCGCTGATTGGCTGGAACTGTAGCAGCGATCAGTGAGGAAGCAAGCGCGAAAGAATGAGCTCAGCGTTCACGTCTAAAACCTTTTCTTAGCTACAGTGGCCTAAATACGCAAGAAATTGAAATATGTGACGTCACACTGACGTACAGGCACTGGAAAACACCGCGCGAAGTTCAATAAGCGCTACTTCGATCTTTATTTTTACTTTTAATATCACTAGAGACCGTGTGTTCAGGAATTGAAAACCTGTTTTACGCCTATAAGAGGAAATAAAGCAGTCATCTAGGGCGTATATATGATCCGAATATTGTCCTTTAGGTATGTACAGGCTAAACTAATAAGAACTTACACTGTGCGTAGGAGGAGAAATCATGACTCAAGGAACGCAGCCCACTAAACCCTTGTTTTGTGAAATTCATTTTAGTTTCTCGATAAAACGGAACGGGGTAAGTAGCGTAGATTACAACATTCGTCTTAAATTCAGTGCAGCTCGCCAACACGAGTGACGAAGAAGCACTACCTCAAGATTTTTCTGGTTTCCTGCAGCGCCCTTCTCCGCCGAGCACTAGTTTTTATGCAGACACGAAAAGCACGACATCCGCCGATGTTGGTGGCACGTACCTCGTGTTTGTATATGTATTCATCTTTTGATTTGTTCGGCGATCGCGAAACAAACGACAGAAACAGGAAGTGCACAGCACACTTGCGTACGCGCACTTCTGTTTCTGTCGTTTTCGTGTTTTGTGAGCGCCGCACAAATCGAAAGATGAATACATCTACCAACTCGCACAGTTTTCAATCCCAATGCGCACATACTTCGTAAAGTTCGATGATCAAATGGCCTCTGGAATCGCAGAATGTTCGCCGGTCAGAACCTTCGGCAGTGATTTTTCGGCAGCGAAATTTCGGCAGTGGAGCCGAGATTTTTGTCAGAGGCAGATTGAACTGACTCCATCAGCGACAGGTCCACTGGGGATGGCGACGAATATTTCCTGAATGTCCAAAGTGAGCCCAACACTCCGGGTCAGAGTTGCATCCGAGCATTCAAGTTTCTTGATGCTGCCTGTTAAAAACGTGAAGTGAACGCACAAGTACATTAAGCCACCTTCAAGTGCGTCGCCACGCAGAGCAGTTTTGAACATTTCATCATCATCATCATCAGCCTCGTTACGCCCACTGCAGGGCAAAGGCCTCTCCCATACTTCTCCAACAACCCCGGTCATGTACTAATTGTGGCCATGCCGTCCCTGCAAACTTCTTAATCTCATCCGCCCACCTAACTTTCTGCCGCCCCCTGCTACGCTTCCCTTCCCTTGGGATCCAGTCCGTAACCCTTAATGACCATCGGTTATCTTCCCTCCTCATTAAATGTCCTGCCCATGCCCATTTCTTTTTCTTGATTTCAACTAAGATGTCATTAACTCGCGTTTGTTCCCTCACCCAATCTGCTCTTTTCTTATCCCTTAACGTTACACCTATCATTCTTCTTTCCATAGCTCGTTGTGTCGTCCTCAATTTGAGTAGAACCCTTTTCGTAAGCCTCCAGGTTTCTGCCCCGTAGGTGAGTACTGGTAAGACACAGCTATTATATACTTTTCTCTTGAGGGATAACGGCAACCTGCTGTTCATGATTTGGGAATGCCTGCCAAACGCACTCCAGCCCATTCTTATTCTTCTGATTATTTCCGTCTCATGATCCGGATCCGCCGTCACTACCTGCCCTAAGTAGATGTATTCCCTTACAACTTCCAGTGCCTTGCTGCCTATTGTAAATTGCTGTTCTCTCCCGAGACTGTTAAGCATTACTTTAGTTTTCTGCATATTAATTTTTAGACCCACTCTTCTGCTTTGCCTCTCCAGGTCAGTGAGCATGCATTGCATTTAGTAGCTGTTAATAACCGCCTTTACGCCGGGAAAACGTTTGTGTTAATAATCGGCTGCCTTAAGCCAAGTTCCTCGGCAGTTATAACATTGTGATCAAAATGAGAAAGTGCAAAACTAAAAAAAAAGGAAAATGAGTTTTAGGCTCCGAAAACCTAATATAGGCGCCAAAATAGAAACAGGCAATAATATAGGCACAGGTAACAGTGTCGCTAAAATATTTCTAGACCCATGGTTCATGCCTATATGTTAAATATGCACGATAAGGACGTAAGGAAATAAAGAAGGCATTTCACCTAAGGTTCCTGTCTCTAACTATAATCAATTATTGTGACGAAGTGAACAAAAATAGAGTTTTGAAAGAATCACTTGCCTTGATTTACTGTTTGTCTCAACTGTCTCTTTAAGAATACAATGAACGGTAAATTTGGGTTGTTGTCGGAGGATGGGTAGCTGATTGGATAGTCGGTCATTACGCCACAACGGCCCATGAGGGCACATTGGCATGGCGCATATTTGAGCAACAAAGTGGGTCGTAGTTGTGTTTGGCCACACCCAGTCGTACTTTGCGTCATGTGTTTGTTGTATTCTGGTATAGTGCATCCATGTATTTTTTCCGAATAAGGCTGATAGTAACTTACCCTACTTTACTTCTAGCTCCAGTTAATTGTGTGCAGTTGCAAAGAAGACAGGACAACGAAGTGCGGGCATATCACTTCATATATATTTTATGTATTTCACCATGCACACACGTGGGAAAAAAAATTGTGCACATCCCACTTGAGATAAAGAGTGAAAAAAAAAATAACGTGCACAGTTCGCGCATAACAAAAAATAAAACAGAGAGACAAGAACGTCTAGGAAACGTAAACGCTCTGTCAATGCAATGGCAACAAGGTATATGAGAGGAAGAAAAAGAAGCTGGTCCCCAAAAGATAAAAAAAGTTGACAACACGGGCACTTTTTCTTTTGCATCAAAATACACACACTCTCACACGTACCAACGTACACACATACGCGCACACACACGCATACACACGCACACGTAACACACACACACACACAGACGTTGCAGTCACATGTAAAGTCGATGACTCACGATGGCATGACGGGGCATATATGCTTGTGTTGAACGACTGAGGAAAGCACAAGATGGCGCATAACCGGCCTTTCTCGACGGGATTAGTCGATAACGTGACAAAAGACACGCGTAAAAGAAAACGCGCGGAGAAAAAAAAGAACGACCCCTGCAAAAGAGGTACATGATATCCGATTGCATCTCAACATAAAGTCTAGAGACGACAACGAAAAGCCACCGAAAAGACAGTATTTCTGCTCAAATTGTTGAAAGGAAAGGCACAGAATTGCTAACTGCCACGCTTTCAACGCAAGTCCTGCTTGCGCAACATAGTTCTTCAAACACAAAAGCTGTGTAAAACAACTTCAGAAATCTGACTATGTTCTGTGAAGTTCTCTTTTTTATAGTTTTCTTTACGCCACCGGTGGACGAGAGTCACCAAGCTGTGTGTGCCATACTGACATCATTCAGTGACCTCAGTTCAGTTAGTCTACGCAAAACTGGGAAAACAACTCGCGGACCTCCAAACTTTAAGTTGACCAACAGATTTTTATTTAAATGTGACTACCATCCTTAAGTTTGGAGATATGACGGTTAAAGAACTCTGTTGTGAAGAAAGCGTGGCTTAACAACTTCAACACTTTCTTATGTGAGATAGTAACCACCATTAAAACACAGTAGATGTACTGGCCAACAGCTGCGTAAGCGATGAAAACGTGGCTTAACAACTTGAAAACTTCGTTTTGTGAGACAGTAGCAACCAGTAAAACATAGTAGGTGTACTGACCAACAGTTGCGTAAGCAAACACTGCGCAAGAGCCCCGTGAGTGAAAGGAATCGGCAACCACTGGCAACGCCATCTATGAACAAGAAATCAAGCGGACTATTTACAGCAACACAGGCCGACGTGTGCGCAGCCCGTTCAGTTCTGGCCATTTAATGCTATGTCATGAATGCACGCGTCCCCAAAGAGATACAACACAGTTGTCGCGCTTAGAAAACAATTTCTTTAAGCATGTGCGTAAGGACACAATGGAAAAAAAAAGCCCCGACTGCGCAGACAGGTGTTCTTTATATGTATTTAATGGAAAAAATGTGATGAAAGGTTCCAGAAATGGGCATCGAGGCGAATTGGTGCTGCAAGCGAAGAGTTGAAACGCTCATAGCTGTTGCCTGTCATCGTGATGTATGAGGCGAACGTACAAAAATAGAGCACTATAAAACAATACAAGCGCGCACAAACATGTGGAAAAGAGCACCAAGAAAACAATGTCCCCGAAAAGGGACATTGCGATTCCGTAGGTCTTCGATGTCGACTGTCTTTTGCCGATAAAATATACTCGTTTTCCTTTTTGATGACCACATCTGTCAATGACCTTCTTAATGACCATTCTAAGAGCAGGCCTCGTTACAAGTTAATGAAACACTCAGTTGAAAAGGTCAGCGCGACTGACCTGTGAGGTTATACAGGTACAGTATGGAGACCTACAACGAGAGAAGACTAGCTACGATCTGCAGATGTGAGTTCGCGAAGGTAGAGTAACAATGGCGGCTCAAGAATACGTTGTACCGTCAATATAACAATGGCGTTGCCCGTAAAAGCCTCAGACTTGCCCTAGTACGCATTGCGATGCGTTAAGTTGCCTTTGAACCGCTAGAAAGTGCACTCCTATGATATAGCGAGACGGTTACGCTCGGTCACTAAAACAACTGACTCCGTGGTAACATGCCGGATCCGTAATTCTAATTATTTCTAGGTGAAACAGTCAGAAATAACTATAATAACGCCGTTCACGATCGTTTGATTTCAGTGATTCGGTGATTCCGAGTGACGAAGAATAAATAAAATACGCAATCATCTAGCAGTCGGTGACTCGGCGTACGGCAAGATGCAAGGAATACGACTGCTTGTACTCGCGGAATCCCTCTTTCAAGCTTTAGACGCCATGGCTGAGTGAGCCGGCTTCTGCAAGCGCACAAACACTATACAGCGCAGTGCTTACTCTTCGAGCCTTACAGAACCAGTGCAAAAGCGGGAAGCCCCGAACTACAAACTAAAGAGCTAGACACAGCGCAGGAAACTGCCTTCCCATAAAAAAAAAAGAACGGCCTCTACAATGACCTCTCTTGTGTACAGCGCCAACAGCTATATAGAAAGTTTTGATATGTTGTACAACGCGTTACACATAAATCTTTTCTCTTATACGTGGTATATAGATACATCTCTATTTAATTTCTATACAAACAATATATGTATTACGACGTTGTTAGGCATGACGGGGAAAAAGAAGATTACTCTGCAATCGTATGTACACGTTTTCTACGCTATCATATAGTGCGATATCGGAAGTACGTCGGCGATAACGTTCGAGAAACCTGTACAAAACTCGATATGGGTGTAGAGCTCAGAAAAGCTTCCTTATGGTGTGCTAGTCGCTCATTCTAGCCCCCCTGTTTTATAGTCTCGAAGACATGAAAATGTGCAGACTGTTTCAATGAAGGCTCTAAAATAACTCGCTCAGATATATTGAAAGCGGCAAAAGGCTATTTAAGCAGTGACACTTAGAATGTAACAGGGACACTTTCTATGCTGAGCTAGTTGTGTGTGGTTGACGCTCTCGTCCTTCTGTAGTACACACAATCATGCACGGTACATGGCACTGGTATTTTCACAGGTCATCGCCGTCAACCAATTCAATGGCCAACTGCAGTGAAATTTTCGGTTGCGTAGAAAGCCTAGTCTCAGCCAGTGTAGTTCTGAGCGGCTTCCGCTAAAAATTTTGCACTTAGGATACGACCGAATGTGGCGCGAAGAGATCGCGAAATAATATCTATTGTTTTTATATCAGAACTCAGCAAAATGGCGCCATCACCGCTTGCCTAGAAATCACGGAAATTCTGGAAAGTTGAAAACCTGCGCGGGGCCTGGACACGGCCTCCAAGATCGCGCTACGTGCGCTGTGGGTCGATAATCTCGGAGGCCATGTTGTAGGATTGGCGTCATATTTCCTAACCACCAAAGTGGCCGCGTCGCCTGATAAGGCGCTGAGTAACCGCTATCACTACAAAAAAACATGAAATTACCAGTTCTGTACCTTCGCCAAGATTGCTTTCGAAAGTATGCGCTACTAATTTATAATGAGTGCAACCAAACTGAAAGTTCAGTGCAGTTCGCCTTTGAAGACCTCTTCTATAGATTTACGATTAGTCTTGTCTTGCATTAGTTGAACCCATTCCGTGGAAACTGAGGATCAAGGTTTAATTGCAAGATTAATGTTGGAGGTAGATAATGCACTCTAACAACGGAGACAGTGATGCCAACTCATTCTGCGGTTGCAACATCTTGTTCCATGTTTATATTGACATTCAAGAGTTCGCGTACCACCAGCAGTCGGTTAGCTAGCCTTGCAAAATTCATGCACACTTTTCAATTGCATCTGAACAGAAAGTGCATTGAAGGCACCAAAACTCAACAGGAACACTACACAATTTCTATAACCCTTGTAAGGACGTTCTGGGCAAGCGCAGAACGACCGCAGTCTACCAGGGAAAGTACGGGAACTCTAAGAAATGTAGTCGAATAGGAAGCCAGCACTTGTAAAAAGGTGTAGTGAGAACTCCCTTTGCTCATGGAGTTTAGAGGAAGCTAGCGTGCTGAAAGAAGAGCGCGTTCGAAGTTCCTGCCGAAGTTGTAAGGCGCACGATAATTCTGCTTCAGCGAGTGCGATGACCACCGGGAATGAAAGCTCAGAATGTTAATTAGAGGTGCACGGTATACATGGACAATGTTTTAGTCCATGCTGTACGATAATAGGTGATGAATAGGACTATCCGTAGAGAGCACACCTGGTATCAGCAATAATAATTGCAGAGAGATTGCACATAGTCTTCATAAAATGTCTGTCTGAAGGTTACAGAAAATATTCTATCACGACTTTTTTTTTCTCTGTTTTCTTTTTTTTTGCGTGGGAAGTCACCAAGGCACGGCCGAGATCACGAAGGCGACACTGTCAATAAATGCCTTCGTTTCAGAAGTTCCATAAGAGACTGCATTGTAGTGCATAAGATGTAAGTACCATGACCTTATATCGCAATAGCGATAATAAATATACCTTCGTTTGGAGAGGATTCACACGCCTTCTCGTTCCCTTTTAAGTGGTCAGTGTGTGATCGTAGGAAAAGCTGGAATACCCGCAAGCCAAGTGCATCTTCAGCATATTAACCTAACGGGACTCAGGTGTTTCTTAAACACAACATTTTGAATATTTTTTGAAGTTCTGAATATTTTCACGCTTGGTTTATATTAAAACACGAAAACAAATTTCAAGCCATAACCATTCGACCAGATAAGATAACGGAGATACAAGCCATTATCTTCGTCGGTTCTTGGTCTGTTGACGCAATGATATAGCGTAAAGCAACTTATGATTGCCCTCACCATGAACGCATTGGCGATGAGTAAGAGTGGCTAATGGAAGTTGCCCTGACGATTTTGTTCTTTATCACCGGTGTGGCGACTGCAGTACGTTGTTCACCGAGCAGTGTTGCACTAAAGCCATTATTAACATTCAAATTAGTTGTCACTGATGGGAAGTTGTGCATGCGCAAGTTTAACACCAAGAACCTACTAACCAGTAAACAGATGCAATGTGGCAAATTTCAAGAAGTCAAATGGGCTCTTGGCTTTTCGTCAGAAATATGCTACCTTTTCTTACTACGAAATCGTGTCACCTACATCCACCGCTGAGTGTTTAAGCTTGAAAAGAAATCGGCAATAGTGTTAAACGAAGTTGTAGAATAACGAAATTCAGTGAGATTCAACAGACATATCTCGATGACGTATACGACGATAACCAATAATAACCAAGGTAGCCGAGCCCGTCATGGCATCTTATACTGCACGTCTAATGGCATATATATGGTGGTTATTCTTTTGAAACAGACACGTCTTCCACGGTCTGGTTACGGTATGAAAAAGCTTCTAACGCTTCTAATATAGTAAGGCTACGTAACGATATTAGTGAAACACAAGATGTTAGCTTTTACGCAACTGAAAATATGTCACGTTGATTGAATGCCTTTCACAAAGACAATTTTCCTAACTAGCGACAATATGAACATTGCTAGTAACTACAATTTAGCCTTGAGCAGTTTTTCTGAAGAACTACGCGAAAGAACAGCAGTTCAATTTTTTACACAATACTTCTTTCTTCTAAACCTTGGAATGAAAATTTCGGGTATGCAGGTGTACTGCTAGAGTTCGCTACTTGCGCGCAAAATTTTTCTAAACGAAGTACTTTTGCAAAACATGACCTGGAGATCAGGTTAGGTTAAGTCCAGTCATTCCGAAAGTGGAAAAGAAGATATCACTAGTTTAACATGCCAATTGAGCGAAAGCTTAACATTTCGAGCACTAAGAAGGATGCCAGACTCAACTAATCTACAGTAGCAGTCTCGATGTTCGCTTGAGATAGCGAATACGATTAATAAGGAAGTGTGGTTGTAAGGTGTTCTGTGCTACTTGCGTTCAAACGTGCTCTCTAAGAATTACACACCATTCACAATTGTAAAACTAACGCATGCTATTAACATGTATCTTGACAGAAACGATATTGAAATAATCCAAAGCTCAATAGGAAGACATCAAAATTTCTATTACTTTTGTCAGGAAAAGATTACTTGGTCTCACAACAATAACCGTCATTAGTGGCGCGTGCAACATTTATCTAGCACGTTCCTGTCAAAAAACGCTATGCAATGTTGAGATGCACATGCTGTTCTTCAAGGACAGTATCGGGCTTGCAAAACACACTAACGATATTAAATTGTATATTAATAAAGAAATCTAACGGAAATACCAAGCATTTTTGCAAGGGAAGAAAACGCCTGTAAGATTGCTGACACTCGTTGGCGGTAGGACAAGGACTAACGGGTATGAAACCTGCTCATAGTGTAGGTGAACACTGTGACTTTGAATCCAACATATACTGCTTCACTTTCTTGCGATCGTGAAAGTGCGCAGTTGAGAACCATTAAAACCCGTTTCGGTTCTTTGTTTATATTCTGGAAGCGAGAAGGCACTTGATTCGACACAGCAATGGGGTCTCCCGTTGAGTAATGCATATACCCGAGGCGCGATTTGCACGAAGTCCCTATATCAAAACATTGCACTTGAGAACAAGCTAAAAAATTATGTTTTATCATTGTCACCAGCGTTGCAATTCACAACGCCCCCTTCAAAAAAAAAAGAAAAAAAAAAACAGTATGGCTACGCACTTGGATCACGTGACATCAGCTCGCAACGGAAACAGGTCTCGTGAAACTCGTAAAAGTGAGCAATGGGAAAGTGAGAGCGCGCGTTAAAAATATCGGCGTACGCCAAAATGCGGTAAAAAACACGTGCAGCAATAATTGTCACTTTCGAGACTAGCAAGTTTTATAAGCCTTCTTGTTGAGGATTAAAATACATTATGGCTCGAGAAAAAAAAAAAGAGCCTAAATTTGTCTACAGGTTGTATTCCAACGTTTTGCAACTCCCTTCTCTGATCACAGGTTCTGTCAGTGCTACCGAGAAGCGCTTGAAAATATCAGTTTCATTTTAATCTAATGTTTTAAATGTGATTCAACGATTTCTGATTCGTGATGAACATTGGCAGCTAATCTAATGAACACATAAGGTGCGTCACATTAACGCAAAAACCATGTGATATAAAATGACAATCCGGAGCAATAAAAAACGCTGCCAACTACAGAACTTTCCAAGCAGCCGCTGTATAACAGTCTAATGGCAAATAAGAGTGCTTTAAGCTTCACGGGTTTCATACGGTGAATGAGAATAGATCATAGTTTTACAAACTATGACTTCTGATCAAAATCGTAGCCGATTATCCTCCGCAGTTTAAGGTGATTCGCACAAATGAAGGGTACGAATGAATAAGAAGAAAAGAAAGACTTCAAAGCAGTGATATATTATTATCACATCATTGCACGTTACGCTGAGCTCGGTGAGCAAAATAGAGCGGCAAAAGGCAGAAACACTAAGAGAGTTCTTAAGACAACGTCAAAAGCGAGGTGGCCCATTGCATCTCGTGGTTTTCACCCCCCAAAATAAAAATAAATGAAAAAAGATAAATAAAACCATTACGCGTCTGGTAACGAATGTGACAATGGCAATGATCATTAACACTTCTTTCTGGGCGAGTCGGTGCATACTTCACATAAAAACTGTAACAGCGCAAACACATGCAACCACAACGTATCAAGGACGAGACACAAGCGCTGGGTGTCAACTAAACTTTATTGACGGAAGACGGATACCTTATATAAGGGGGAAAGGCAGAAGTGAAGGGGTAAGGGAGTGATGCAATCGGGGGAAAAGTCATTGCGCATCGTTGAATGAACGTGCCGGCAGTCAACGGAATCAGGCGCAGAAAAACAAGAAAACGAGAAAAAAAAAAACACTAGAATAAGGTGAGGGATACTAACATACAATGAAATCAGTAAGCGGTCGCCTCCAAAAATTGAAGCTCTGCATCAAAAAGCGATACAGAAGGGGTGCTTAGGCACTTGCTGCCATATTTCTGCATGTGGAACGCTTCCAAACTGACGCGCGCCGTCGCGTCGCCACTCTTGCCGAGAATCTTCGTCTCTCCCAATCGAGCCTCGCATGCTGTGCGTTCAATTACGTGCGCGACCAAATGTGCGTACTTGTCCTTTAAGTTAAGAACAGTGTCCTTTAAGAACATGCCCGAAATTTAAGTAACTTAAAGGACAAGTACGCACATTTGGTCGCGCACGTATTTGAATGCACAGGATGCGAGGATCGATTGGGAGGGACGAAGATTCTCGGCAAGAGTGCCGACGCGACGGCGCGCGTCAGTTTGGAAGCGTTCCACATGCAGAAATATGGCAGCAAGTGCGTAAGCACCCCTTCTGTATCGCTTTTTGAGGCAGAGCTTCAATTTTTGGAAGCGACCGCTTACTGATTTCATTGTATGTTAGGATCCCTCACCTTATTCTAGTTTTTTTTTCTCGTTTTCTTGTTTTTCTGCTCCTGATTCCGTTGACTGCCGGTACGTTCGTTCAACGACGCGCAATGTCTTTTCCCCCGATTGCATCACTCCCTTCCCCCTTCACTTCTGCCTCCCCCCCTTATATAAGGTATCCGTCTTCCGTCAATAAAGTTTAGTTGACATTCAGCGCTTGTGTATCGTCCTTGATACTTTGTGGTTGCATGTGTTTGCGCTGTTACAGTTTGTATGTCAAAACGGCAATGAACCGGCCGTATGCTTTAAAAACAAAATAAAAACAAAACATACTTAGATTTAACGCAAGACAACCTGAAAGAGGTTAGTTGCAAGCGGCTGCGATTTCGTTGAATTAATAGAAATTTTTTTTTCTTCCTGCGTATTCATCCCAAATTAGTAAAGTACCGCACCTAGATAACACAGGCATATTGTAATAGTTAGAATGAGAAACCTATCGCAGGGACAGCTAAGAAAAAAAAATCTTAACCCGAATGCACCCACCTGGAGAAAAAGAAAGGACCACATTGCCACAAACAACCCCTTCTTGTTAACCTTGGCTGCAACAGTGTCCGGAAATAAAGTTGAGAAAATTTCAATAATAAAGCGAGACCTAATGTGTTCTCAACACAAAGCATCGTGTCGCCTTGGTGATCATATTTACCCGAAGTGCGCTAATGATAAAATTTTTGAAACAAGTGCAAGGCTTCCGAACGTTAACACGGCATTCGGTATGGTAATTTTGCTGGTCCCATGTCTCGGACAGGCCTAGCTTTTCCGGTTGATGCACGGTCTAAATTGTGAACAAAGCTAACTGATACCAATAACGAAGCAAACAAATATATTCATTTTGCAGAAGTTTCGTAAGGCTTCCAATGTACAAAGTGCAACTCCGTAGTTGCATACGAAATGTTTCAGAAGGGATGGCGCTCTCGCCAAAACATTCTGTACGCGTCGCAAAACAGCTGTTCTCAAACTCATTCACGGACATTTTGACCTCGGTCCTGGCCATGTCGAAAGAATAAAAATTGATTGATAGACTGATTGGCAGCCTCATTATAGCAGGAAGGGTGTACCGGGAAATGAAGGACAATGACGGTTCGGGGGATACGCGCTTGTGATTCCAAGCGAACTGAGCAACGTTCAACGAAGGTGGTTGAAGCCACAGACAGCGAGCGACAAATGTGGACATCATGAAATTGATAGCGGGCTCGTAATTCTTGAATTTCCCCAGATGTGATGCATTCGTAGACGGAGCTTACAAAGCGCTGATAGTATGGGACAAACTGCGATACATCCAGAGTCTTTGACAAAGAAGGTTGGACATGGAGGGCACATTGAGGAATGACTTGCAACTCTACAGCCCACTCTCACCGAAAAACAGAAAGCGATTTGCCCGCCAATAAAGAAAAAAAAATCTCCAAACAACTTCGCCACGATGAGGGAAACAAGTGATGCTAACGGAGTGAACCAATGTTACAATGTTCTTTGCTCGATGACAATAAATTATTTGTGAGCAGCCTACACTGGCTGCCATATATGAAATTGAGGCGCATATGCACGGTTGCTAAATAGCTGCCTGCCCATTTTTATATGCAAATATGAATACAGTACAAGCGATAATTTTTTTTGGTATTTTCAAATGTCGAGGCATTTGATCAGTAAATTCAACACGATACGACCTGAAACACACAGACTGCTTCCTTCGCAGGCCTTGTGAACATCTATGTGCTTGTTAGATTTCTATGAACTTCATGCCACAGACTTGTACACCGAAATCTCATAGATGCCTCTGGAATACCTTTCGAAGCGAAAGTACTCGACGAACGACTCCACAGCTTTGTACAATGTATGTTCGCATTGTTAACACGATGTTCCGATGAAGCCTGTTGGCTGACGTTAGCGTCACCTGATCCCTCAACGGTTAACACATCACACAGCGCATTCGCGGCTCGAAAGGAGTTGACGCGCACTCTTTCATAACTAAAGAAATGTAGCGAAATAAGAAGAGAGTAAAGAAAAAGGGCGAAATATGTAAATGAAAAAAAACAGTGAATGCCTTAACATGCACAAAAATGTGAGCCCTCTCGTCGAAGCAATCTCTGACATACACACACTTCCTCTGAAAAACGTGATCTCGTCTATTGCAACACGCCATCATATAATGATAAAAAAGAATAGACAAAGGGAAAAAGAACAAAATAGAAAGTCTAGATGCACGCGTGTGATATAAGTGACATTTGATAATGATTCTCTTTTTGTGCGCTAAGGACTAGTCAAAAAGTATTCTGTTTCTCTCGTGTTTTCTATGTCAAGTGCTGCAGTGTCATCGCAGAGGTACTCGTCTGCAACTTTGTCGTCACCAAGTCAGGAAATAAAAATACTATCTGGAGAGATAACGTCAGGAGAGGACAGCACAAGATGAAAAAGAAAAATCATTCAACTGACAATCGTTTACAGGTCAAGACAGCGACTTGGCCAAAGCTAGTTGAAACAAACATTTTTTTTGAAAAATGCTTTTCTTTGGATACCATCACCACGCCTAATGCCAAATTTCATGTATCCAAGAATGACTTGAGCATAAATGCATTACCCCTTGCTGCGGGGTTTTTGTCGCGTGGTTAGGACTGGAGCTTGTAGAGGATTTCGTTGTTGAGCTGCTGTGGAGTAATCACCCCTCCCTCACTGATAGAGCCTTGAAGAAAATGTGAATTTGATAGAACTAGCTTTTCCGAGTCAACACAGCCAGCCACCACACATCCCTCAAGAGAGGAAGTCTCACGTTTCAACGCAGCATAAAACAAAATAAAAACAAATGTAAAATAAGGAATGTGAGCTCAAAGAAATAACATTCATAATAAGTAAAGAGAACAGAGAGTCAAGTAACATGAGAAAAAAAAAGTGTTCCCAAACCTTACAAATCCAGAACATCAAGAAAAAGCCGAACATTTGTGATTGCGACAAAAAGAGAGAAAAGGAAGTACAACGTAACACGTAATGCCGGAAGGTGAACATGAAATGTCCAAAGAAGGGCATCGATATATTCAGAATGTCTCATTTAGCTCTATAAGCTATTGCACAAAACATAAAAGAAATTAAAACACTTGTAATGACATTTCTCGTACATGAAAACAAGAGAGGCACATTGCTGGGCGGCAATCATCTTTCAAAAGAACGCTTATGATAACTTTGGTGGTTGTCTCCTCTCTTTTCTTCTAGCGTTCCTAGCAACAATGAGTGCATATGCGACTATTTACACACAAAAAAAACGATATATATCGAAAGTGATAGGCGCTGTTGCCTTGATGCATTTCGCATATGAAATAAAAACAAAGGATAAGGAATGCATTCCACAAATATTTTCACCAAGGCAACGGCGCTGTAAAAAATATAAACACAGACTGTAACTTCCCCACACGAACGTTTCCAACCAACGTTCGCGGAGAAGTTTCTTCTAAACATCGGTGTAGCCGGAGCGCAGAAGGGAGATGGTAACTGTGGAAGGAAATAAAAAAAAAACTTCGGTAACAGAAGTGACAAAAGGTGAGGAGGAAAAAACAAAGAACTTCGCTGCTCTGTTCTCCATCTTTGTTTTGGCACTGCCTGGGGTTTTTCGTCTGCTATAATAAGCAGACCGGTTCCGCGAGCGGTGTCGTCTGTTCGCGCTTCGTACGTCGCCTGCTCACGTGCCCGGATTGTCGTCTGCTAATAGTGCACGCACAAAGTAGTTCACAGACGACAAATGCTCAACGCAGCACGAGCACAGCCAGATTAGCGAGGTTGGCGGCCTCTATAGAAATGACAATACGTCGAACCACCAAGGAAAAAAAAATAAAGAAATGTACACGGAACCAACGGTAAAAAATATCAAACCCGAGCGATGTGTTGATGAGAAATTGTCCCTACGCAACACGCAGCCGGCGCAGGAAGGCTCTTCTCCGTCGAAAGGCACTTGGTACGTCACCGCTGGTTCCAACACGAAAGCCGCGAGAAATAACGTGGTGTCCCAACACATATTCTTGAATAAGGTGTATCGCACTCTCGAAACGGCGTCGGCTTGAAGACCAGCGGTTCACGGCGGAGAACAGAAGTCGACGGCTAGACGACAGTGAACTGTAAGGAGACACAAAGCGAACAGCCTTAGTAAAGTACAATGTCGGAGAGTATAGTTAACACATTAAGTGAAAAAGCAGTCACACCAAAGAACAGAAGCTCTCATTTTGTGCACAGGAATGTTCATGCACTGCCTCATCGCCACTTTGTGATAGGAGGTCTTTTCACATTAGACGAAAATGACCATTCCGCGCTACAGTGTTGAATTGTACAATATCGTGCACTTCAGAGAAAGTTTCCGTGCGCGACAATGTTCTTTCTTCTGCGGTTTCCGCGCGGAATTTTCAATATTAAACTTACTTGCATAGTAAAAGATTGAGCCTGTTTGTGACGTCGATATGTTAAGCGTACTTACAGACATGAAATCTAAACTAAAGCGCTGCCATCTGACTCTCAGCTTTGTATTTGGTGGGCGAGGTACCTATAAGCAGGTGATGAAAGCTAATATTCCTTCGACAATCATCTAACTTGACAGCCTCTCTTCCATTCTGATGCTTTGACGAATAATTTACGCTAGAATCACATGCAGACTACTTCTTCTGGGCCAGTAAGTTCTAGTGGATGGGTGTTCATAATGTCCACGACTTGAAATTTTCTCCGTGTTCTGCCAACGTTTCATTAAGCGACCAATAAGTTCCCAATTCTCATCGCTCTCCCCTACAGTCATGCCCATACGTCACTTTTAAATTTTCAGTCACAATAAAGGTCTAATTTTTGCAATGTGTAAATGTAGCACGTACAGAGAGATGCAACGAACTGTGTCACAGTTTTTCTGTTTGCACTTTCTACTCAGACACGGAGCTCACGAACTAGCCAACTCACCACGGTCAGTTTGAGACAGCTTAAATATAGCCGCACATAGAAGACACGGCAAGTTCACGTTTACTCGGAGTGCACTGAATTATGTGAACTGTTGTCGTGACAAGTGATAAGTACTCACAATTAAATTATGTCGACCTGCTCGTCGTCGGTCTCGAAGTCCATATGCTGCGACAAACAAATACCTATACGTTACACTGGGCACACATGTCACACACAAAATGAAGTCAGAGAAGAGAAAATGAGAGCCCACAGAACAAGGATTTCAAAGGCCAGAGCGCTGCAGGAACGACTGAAAGTTTAATGCCGAAATGCACCCCTTACTTTACTGCGAGATATGTCAGCTCGAAAAATCTGGTCTACACTCTGAACGGGCGGCACCATTTGTATAGCATATTCGCTGCACATGTGCGTTAAACGTTCAGCTGACAGTCCAACGCTTCGTCCCGCGTAATTCTTTCTTTGTGAATTGCCATCACGTTTTCTTTCGCCACGATGAATATTAAATGACTCGCACCAATTTCACAGCTTATTTGTGACACACAAGTGCTCGTGGACACGATACCATAAAGAACAACGGTTTACGAGTCAAATATTTCATTCCGCTTCTCAATTTATACGGTAATGCTTTCTCGTGACACACGCTCCTGTTTTCACACACAAGAAAAACGAAACAGATTAAAACATTTATATGCCATGAAAACCTGGCAATGTAAGTGGGAAAATACAGTTTTATGAATAGGGAATGCAAGTGGCTTAGATTACCCAAGAAAAAAGCGTCAGTACCGGTGTGCATGCACAGAGCCTAGCCTCTGCTCGGATTATTTGAGACGCTGAGGCGATAGAAACACTCGCCAAGTTTAGGTCTACTGTGTCTAAAACTGTCTCACAAGCACAGCCCGAAGTATCTCCGCGAGCGGATACAAAGGCAAATACAGGGATTGAGAACATGCGGAAGAGCGGGACGACAGAGCTTTACAAATAGTTTGGTGTATTTTTTATTTGGAAATGAATTTGGTGACGCGTGCATTAAATGCGGAAGTTCACACAGTGAAAAAAAAATAGTCGCGACAACTGGGAAACACACACAAATTAAATTTGCTGCATTGCACTCAGAAGTCAATTTTACAGTAGCAAAATATATTTACTTCAAAACTGCAGAAAATATTTTAGAAATTGACAGGCAGAAGTTGAAGCATCAATGACATTGCGTATACAACGCAGTCTCGTTAGTAAACGAGAATAGAAATCTGTAAAGGTGACGTCAACTATACAAATATTAGAACAGTTGAGTGTTAAATGTTTGAATACTTCTTGAGGTCTTACGAGAGCATTCTCAACTGACGGGTTTCCATGAAATCAGCAGCTATAAATAGAAATTGTGCCGAGTAAATGGCTCTGAATTTTTTAGTACAACCGATAGCTGACTACATTCTCTTGGATATAATTTGACTAATGTGACAGTGCTTACAATCGTCGATGACCTTGACGCCATCGAACGGTTCTCGGACTTTACTGTCGGGTTCCCAAGTAATACCTGGAGCCGTTGTAACTGTGACAGCAATGACCTGCAAGGAAAATGGCAGAAATGAGTTGGCAAATTAATTCTACACACCTGAATTGCACAAATAGTAAGCCCATATGTCTGACGTTGAATGCAGAATATTGTTGTGGTTGATAGTATTGTTACCACGATTTATATGAAAACATATAAAGATCACATGAAACAGACATGCCGAACCATTTCAAAAGAAATAAGAAATGAGATGTCTCTCCAGATGACAACAATGTTACCCAGGCACAACTAATAATGCATAATTTATGACAATAGTTACCCTTTTGAAGACACTGAGCTCGCATATATGAGAATGAGTTCTAGAGCAATAAAATATCAACTGGTAAATCTGAAGTATAGATTTAAAAAGCGACATAAATACAGAAGGTCATCTCATAGTCAAAAGACTTAGTGCGAGACTTTCTTTTAATACGAACCTCAAAGAAAAAGAACTATAAGATGAACAGCATCAGGGTATTGAGAACAGCTAACCTCATACAATGTTTCAAGACAAGTTTCACTGAATATAATAAATACAACATGGCAAACAAACAGCAAAATATTGTACAGAAGTTATGCTGTGTTGAAATTTGGCACATTATTCAGCACAGTGTGATTTCACTTTTGTGTTATGACTACCATGTAGCAAGTGTAGCAAATTCACTCTCATCTTTTTTAGTGTTGTACAATCGTCTATTACTTACTGCACGACATACTGCTTTACCTGAAATAAGCAAGTTTTACATTTCCCAGTTAAACAACTCAATGCATTGTATCTCTTTATTTGCAATATGTATTTTCCCTACCTGTAACATACATTGTTCAGCTGCAATGTAGACATCAGGCTTGTCAAGAAGAAGCAAACCTCCTTGCACCAATCCATGTGTACATTAGTTAAATGTCAAAATAATCAAGCGTAGTTTGCTGCAAAGTAATGGAGCTGTGTGCATTCCCTTATTAAGAGAAGAAACAAATAATTCGTGAAAGACTTTCATGCTTACCTGTTGCTGTTCTCTAGGACATCAACCTTTTTCTTGTACTCTTGGTTCTCACTCAATAACGTCTCCACCCTGTGAAAGGACACAAGAGATGCCTTTTGTATTGCTTGCAAGCGATGAGGGGAATTGTACAATTCAAATTTTCTTTGTTTTTCTTTAAATGAAAATAACAGCCCAACCTGCGGTAGAGAACTATTTTATAGTTGTAAGTATGCAATTCACACTACACGATCATTTTATTCATGCAATGGTCAAACAAGGGTGTCTCAGTTCGAGGCCAATGTTTTGACGGTTAGACTTGTCGGTCCACAAGCCCACTTATGAAAAACTCTGGTTCCAGCGGCCCCCAGTTTGACTAATGTTAATAACTTCAACTATGCAACTTCCTGTGGTCCTCCGTCTGGTTTGGCTTTCATAATACAAGGATTTTACATTATGAAGAAACCTGTGACATATTTGTTGCCAACATTTCCCGTACTGCAATCAATCAATCAATCAATCAATCAATCAATCAATCAATCAATCAATCAATCAATCAATCAATCAATCAATCAATCAATCAATCGTACCTCGCCATTTGTAGAATACTTCTATGTTTAAATGAAATCAGTAATACAATAATTTGAGAAACGTATCTTTCATGGAATGACTTCAGACAAGCTACATGAAACTAATGACAACAGCGAGAAAAGCAACATTCTAGGAAATTATGAATGTACTTTTGTATACTATCAAAAGCCTGTAGCTTCCAATGAACAAGTCGCAAGTAACGCTAGCTTACCTCTTTTCTAAGGAATCCATGTACTCTTTCTTCTTCCTTCGGCTTTCTTGAGCTGATATCTGCAAACACACAAATGCTATACAGTTGAAAAAGACAACAGGGAACAGATAGTCTTAGTAAAGCGTACGAAAATGCCCCGTAATAAGATAGTGGGCTCAAATTACGCATACGCCGAGCACAATGAAGAGCGGTAGCATGAACAGATGTTCATAGTGCTGCAAGTGCTACTGTGCTGTGCGGTGACAGTGTGCGGCGACAGTGACCAACTGTGATTGTATATCTGTGCTCCTTTCTTTCTTCATCTCTACTTTGTTATCACTTTACCTCCCCCTCCCCTCTCTCCCCAGCGTAGGGTAGCAAACCGGATCTTTCCCTCTGGTTAACCTCCCTGCCTTTCCCCTTTCCTCTCTGTCTCTCTCTCTCTTCGGGTTATGTATGCGCGCTAACTTTCGGATTTAGCCTTGCGAGAGTCACGAAGGTGGGTAGCCAGTGCAACAATATGTCAGTGCTTAGGTCGCACGTACGCTTCAGTCCAAGTTCATCCTTGTTGCTTACTTGCTATTCGTCGTCACAACAAGAAATAATGGTAAAACCAGCTTACGCTTAGTTTAATTTTATTTGAACGCTAAATCTTATCAACGTTTCATCTAACTCAGCCGTTCATTGGACGTTGTCTCGTGACATTTGCTATTTCGAGCAGCTTGCACGAAATGCTCCAGCTAGCCGGATTTCCTTTAGAGTTACGCCTCTAGTGTTTTGAGAGGGACCAGTGACCCCGCTGTACATCTTGCCGATGCATAAAAATATGTTAAGGGATCTGCGAAAGTGTTTGTCAATATGTATTAACGAATTGAATTCCGACATGGGCCTACAGCAGGAGTCAGTGATTTATGAAGCAACAAAAAGAAGAATGAAACTCGACGCCTTGTCTGGTCTGGAAGTAAATTATTATCAGAAACACGATAAATAGAATGCCGAACAAAATGGTGTTGTCGAAAGGGCTAGGCGTTTCGTCTTCTACACGGAACATTAAAAAATACAAATGAACACATCACTAAAAAGTCTCACCAACTGCAAAGAACCCATGAAGCGGTAACGTGCAAACCTTTCCAAGCAAAGAATTCGGGCATTCAACGACTTAAGAAATAAAACTATTTAAATGCCTATTCGTTAAGAATTCTTATTTTTGTTTGCCCATTTCCTTCAACTGCGGTTAACTATTGCTATTATTCGCATAGGGTTGGTGTCCTTATTTTTATTCTGGACTTCCTACATCAACATCTTGCTTCCTTAGTCCATTTTGCAACAAATATCTTTGCAACCAGAATCTTTAATGATAATTTACATACATCTTCAACAATGTTCACTCTACTGAGACACATTGCTTGGTAGACTGGCTTAGACATAAGGCTCCTTGGCAGAAGGTGACATTACGCCATAGAATGCCCTATGAAATTGTTCGTGAACACAAGCTCAGCGACATATTTGCATGAAAGCGTCGAACGCCTTGTTACCTTGTTTTTTATTTTTCGTCGTATCTTCTTGAGCGAGCGCTCTTCCGCCTTTGTGAGGGGTAACCGTTGGGGAATGGGGTAGCCTTCTGCCAGGAGTGTCCTCTTCTCCTCATCTGTCAGTATTAACACTCCCGTGGCACCCTTCTGCAAGGAAATGGCACACTTAAGGTCAGGATTTAGGTGCGAACTGCACAGGTACCGGCGTGGGTGCATACGTGTTAGGAGCCGAGAGTTGAGCATTTCACACTTTCTTGGACACTGTTCAGAGCTAGGGCAGTCAGCGTGCTCCATTTTAAACTTTCTGTTTCTGAACACTTTCTAAATGAAGCGTAGCAGCAAACGAGGGTCGTTGAGTTTGCACTTTTTGACAAGTCAAGCGTTAGCATGGTAGAGCTGACAAGCTGGTGCAAACGCACACTCTATCAACTCAACCAGTGAAGTCACTGAAGATGGCTTCTCCTTACAAGGACACTTACAGTGGAGAAACCAGCTTCCCCGAACGCCGTAGTTGCACACGCATGCATGTGCTGATCTTGAAGCGTGTCGCAAGTGTGATGACGAGGCTAAAAGTGGATGCATGAAATTTGAAGATTCCCACCGAGAGTCCAATAAACACTGGCCAACTGTGGACTAAACCCCGTATTCAGAAATGCATCTTGACTTGAAGCCCACGCCTGACTTGATTTAAATGACGCCTGGTGTGAATGCGCCCAAGACGCTCATTGCGTTCCCTTTGGTGCGTTCACGACAGGCGTCATTTAAATCAAGTCAAGCGTGGGCTTCAAGATAAGATGCATTTCTGAATACGGTTCTGAGTGTGACCCTGCAACAGGATTCCGGCTGCCCGCGCAGCTGTTCATTCCTCGTGCGCTTGGCTGCGCCTGGCGAATATGTAGTGAACTTACTGCCTGGTTGCTGATGAGCTGACTTCCGCCGCTTGCCGTGCCGCGCGACGAAGATGAGGAAGAGGAGCAGGATGAGGACGACGAGGATGACGTCACGGCCACGCGCGAATGTGACTGGCTGCGGCGGCTCATGGAGGACGATGACGACGCGGCGGGGTGGGACGGGCCGTGACCCGATGAGGTGCCCTGAGATGACGGTGTTGCGGCGTCGGGACTGCCTCCTCCGGCTGCCACTGTGAAACTGGTGGGTGAGCGGTTTTCGGTGCTGTGCACCGGGGACAGGCTCCCGTCCGAGTCGCTGCTGTGGCTCGACGGAGGTGTAGGTGGCAGCACGAAGCCGGACGCTGCGTGAAACGACCGCAAACGCTCGTTGACGTTTAACCCTCCCGTCAACCTTTTCCTCCAGACTAATGAGATATCACTAACTACCTAACTAACTAACTAACTAACTAACTAACTAACTAACTAACTAACTAACTAACTAACTAACTAACTAACTAACTAACTAACTAACTAACTAACTAACTAAATTGTCCGTCCGTCCATCTTTAGACAACATTTAAGGAATATCAGAAATAATGACTTATCGACATGGGCACTGCGATTGGGGCACCACCGCGAAATCTCCACACCATTTCCCCACGATGAGAGAGACTGTGCCAACCTCTGACCAGCACTTGCAAAATGCTTCATTAAAATGACGAAAATGCATTGAAAAGCAAACTCAAATTCAATATTTCGGTGCACGAACCGGTCGAAACGCAGGCATTTACCTCTTCTTTGGCGCCAGACCGTGGCGTCATACGCACGTCACTGACGGAGCGGTTGGCACGAAGTTGAAGTAGCAAAGCTGTGTAGTGTTGTTTTGGGCCATTTAGTAAAGCATTTGGAAATGCCTCAAACCCAGAACACGTAACAACAAGAGAATGCAGCAGGGACGCGCACACTTTATTCATTAAAATTTCCATTTTATGTTGCCGGATTCAGAGAATCATTAGCGCATGCGCGGTGTGAGTCGCTTCAGCAAATAAATTTCACGTATAAATTCGGCGCTGTTAGTATAGCGCCAGTGCCGGCCGTATTCTCTTCCTTGTGGTACCGTGTGTTGCGCTTCAACAATTCCCCGCCCTCTAAAAGAAAGGGTCTAAATCTCGGTCTTTGGTTTCACCATAATTAAAGCCTCTTTCCGTCAAACTACACATGTGCCAATGAATGTACACCCGTGAGCAAAAGTCTGCGCACGACAGGGTCTCCAAAAAAAGTAAATTTCTTTGCAATTAGCATGCAAAAGTGAAATTGACTAGTAGACTGGAAAGTTCTCAATGGTAACTTTGGACGGCACTCCTCAGTTTCAAGTTGCCTTCACAGGCTGAAGAAAAAAATCGGCTTTATCCCGCAGTCCCTGGTCCGTATACTTTTGCTCATGGGTGTACATGAGCGCTGAGCCCTGTCTACACACCCCTCCCTTTGGTCAGTTTGTGCAACTGCTAGCTTTAGACAACATGGCGAGCGATAAGTGATCAACTAAGGCCTCGCTTGTCCGCCACAACTATACTCATCATCATTTCCACGCAGTGCCGCGAAAGGTATGGGTGGCCTCAGAGGGCTAGAAAAGACAACCAGAACAAACGCTCTTCTAGTGGTGTCCGCTTCTGATCACTTTCGGTAGCAGCAGGATTAGCAGCACACAATGGGCGAGCCTTCCTTCCTCCACTGTATCAGTCAGCCTGCTCTCGTTATGGGAACAGCGCGTACAAGACGACGACAGATTGAAAGGACACAGGACGAGCGCTCGTCCTGTGTCCTTTCAATGCGTCGTCGTTGTGTTCGCGCTGTTCCCATTATGAATGTATACCAACTCGCCCAACTTTCCATTTTAATGCTCTCGTTACTGTAATTTGCCGACACGAGCCCAAGCCTTCGCTGCGCACGGCACGGAAATGGTAGGAGACACGAGCACAGCGAACAACCCCGTCTGTGAATGGGTCGCTCAAGAACATCAAACGAACAGAGGTGGGGGGAAAAGGGGGGCTCACGTGGTTCCAACTTGACCTTCGGGTACACCATGTGGCGCTCGTGTCGCGCAGCGGCCAACACGATGGTGGGCTGCTTGAGCAGGCTCTGCTGCTGCTGCTGCTGCTGCTGCTGATGGTGGTGGTGAAGGTGAGTGGCGGCTGCGGCCGTAGCCGCGGCCGAGGCGACGCACGCCAGCGAGGCCGGTAACGAGCTGGCCACCAGGGGCGCCGAGGCGAGCGCCGAGGACAGCAGGCGAGACGACGTTTTGCGGGACGGCGGAGGAGGCGGGCTCGAAGGGGGCGCCGGCGGCGGGCTCATGGGCTCCTGTTTGACCACCACGCCGCCAGCGGCGGCGGCGGCCAGGTCCGACTGGCCGGTGACTGTGGACACTGGAACCGCCGGGAAGCACTCGGAGTCCATGTCTGCGTGCAGGGAACAGAGAGGGAGTGAGGCAAATGAAAGAGTGGCGTAGAGTGATTGCGAGGAAGAGGGTGATGCGGAACGAGATAGAATGAGTGAAAGAGGCTGGGGTAGAATGACAGAGAGTGATAGAACGAGAGAAGGAGTTGAGATTGAGTGCCAGAACGAGAGAAAAAGTTGAGGTAGAGCGATAGAAAGAGGTTGACATAGAATGATGGAAAGAGGTTGAGGCAGAGTGACAAAGTGAATGAAAGAGGCTGAGGTACAATGACAGAGAGTTATAAAACGAGAGAAGGAGTTGAGTTAGAGTGATAGAACACGAGGAAAAGTTGATGTAAAGCGATAGAAAGAGGTTGACGCAGAGTGACGGAAAGAGATTGAGGTGGAGTGATAAAGCGAGTGAAAGAAGTGACGTAGAATGCGAAACATAGGTTTAGGCTGAGTGAGAGAGAGTTCAGAGGACAAGCTGAGATGCTGGCTAGAGAGAGGTTGAGACAGAGTTAGAGGACAAGGTAGAGTGATAGTGACAGAATGAGAGGTTGAGCTAGAGTGAGCGAGTATACAGAGCGCAAGTGGAGAGGGCGGCTTGAAGCATAAGCATTGATGCATATCGGGCTACACTCTTGGGCAAGTAGGTACAGTCTAGAAGAACTTGTTCTTGGCCTCGTCGTTTTTTCGCCTTAAACGATAGTAAGAGTCACGAAAGGGAAGGATTGATCTGGCGGCGCAAGAGACTGCTCGGAACACTCGGCAGCACGCTGTGGCCTGAGACTGATATACGCACGCGCATGTGTTAGTGCACCTGCAAATCAAGTCTGAGAAAAACATTTAAGTTGTTTATGGTATGGATAAGATATTATTTGTCATGACAGAAGGCGAACTTGGAACAATAAGTCTTACAGGTCCATATTGTACTGCTCGCCAGGCATCAACTGCGTCATCCTTGTGTAAGGCTGTTCATACTAAATGTCAGCCGCTCTAATGGATGCGTCAGCCATATTGGGCAGGGGTATTCAGACACGGCGTTCCCGACTCTAATTCTTTGTTATATTATGAACTAGAACTAAAACATAACTAGATAAAAACATTAAGGCACCGCAATTAAAGGAGACAAAGGTATTTCTCGATACCATGGCGAGATAACGATAACTTGAAATTGGCAGTCACCCTCTAGAAGTTGCGCAATAAGTGTGTTTATGTTGGTGAATTAATCATAAGGGACCTTGATCGTGGGACGGAAATTCGCAGAATAAGAATGGGTTGGAGAGCCGACGGTAGGGAATACCAAGCTATGAACGGAAGCTTATCGCTATCCCTAAAAAGAAAAGTGTACTTGAAACCTGAAGGTTAAGAACGAATATGGCGGAGTTAAGCATCGCACAACGAACGATCGAGCGAAAAATGATAGGCGTAACGTCAAGAGAAAGGAAAAGAGCGGTGTGGATCAGAGAGCAACCGGGGGTAGTCGATTTGTCGTTGACGTTAAGATGAAAAAAATGGAGTTGTGCAGGCCATGTAACGCGGGGGCAGATAACCAGTGGCCTATTGGAGTTACATAATTAGGTGCCAAGAAAAGGCAACCGCGGTTGGGGATTTCGGAGAACTAGGCGGTGTGATGCAATTAGGAAATTAGAAGGCACAAGGCGGCGTTAGCTGGCGCACGACAGGAGAAATTTGAGATGGCTGGCAGGGGGCCTTCGTCCTGCTATGGGCATCGAAATTGGCTGACGATGGATTCAGCAATCAATGCGCGATTCGAGACGTCACGTGGGCTTGACTTCCGGCTTCGCATCTGCTACAGGTGTCTAAGCTGCTGGCAAACATCGGGCGCCACGCTGCCCACGTGCACACTACATCGCCCCTCACAAGCTTTTTCTTTCTTTCTTATTTATTTGCGCAAGACAATGGCGCGTGTGCCTATGAACGCGACGGCTAAACGACGGCACACAATTGCGGATAAAACAGAGGAGCCACTTTGGAAAACACCAAAGCCATCTGTTGCGCTTTAATAAGCGACCTACGAAAACTGCTGCATGAAGCGAGGCGTGTCCGTCCTCGCATGCGGCAACGGCCTGCGGTTCCTTTCACTTCTTTGAGTTTCTTTATTTGTTATTGAAGCGGTGGAGGGATGCGGTGGTAGGGGGCGGGAGGAATGTTATGTTCACTGGTGCTGCCTGGCGGCAGAGTCCGGAAGCACGGGCGAGCGCATCGCCCCCGCCCGGAGCGCCTGTGTTTACATCCCGAATGCAGTGAACCCAACCAAGTGCGGCGGCGGCGGCGGCTGAGAGGACGCAGATTCAGAATGGGTGAGTGGGGTAGAGGGCGCTGCGCGCCATGCCCCCTCGCCCATCCCCTTCCTCAAGCTGCGTGCACTCTCACCAAGGTCGGTACTTCCCTCCGCGTCGAGGAAGAGACCGTGGCACGAAGGAGAAAAAGAAAAACGCCCGTAAAGATGCACGAACCGGAACGCAGAGCAAGCCAGGACCGAGACTTTGGAAGGAGGTTGGCACGCCGCTACGAGACGGTCGCACTGCGTGCCATGAGCGCTTTTGAGAGAGCGCGAGAGCTCTGGAAAGAGAAACAAAAAATGCCAGTAGGGGAGACTTCGGCCATCTTTGCGTGACGGCGTGGCTGACGCCCTCAAAACGTCACCCGCGTTGTGAGCGAAGACGAGAGGGGGTGTCCCCGTTTGCCCTGCTCTGTGACGTCATAAGTTGTTGAAGGGAGGTAAGAGACCGCTTCGTTAAGGCGAGGCGAGCGCCGTAGCGATGTTAGCTCGCGTGAAACGATGTCGGCGACCGCAGGAAGCCGGGCTTCTGTCGGAAGTTTCCGAGCCACCTCCTCCCCCCCCCCCCACTCCAACGACGTATGTAAACACACTGCGAAACTTCAAACGACACCTAGACAACGTGGGACGACGACATCAACACAACATGCAGCTCTTGATGGCGTCACAGCTCGACGACCGTCCAGGTGCCAAAGAGCTATGACGTCATCCTGACGATGCCATAAGCCTTCTACACGTGGGCTGTGACGCGTTCCTCATTGCAGGAGTGAATGGTGAAACCAGGAGCTGCATCGCTGTCGCTGTTGACTGTGGGAGTCGGCATTCTTCGACTGGTGGACATGCATCCTGTGACAAGCGCCTGCGGGAGAAAGTCATGCGACTAGCACAGCTGTTCGACATTACACGGCGGGACTCGATGCAATGTTTGTTTGCCTTTCGAGGCTCACGGAGGAGGCTGACGGGTTACTTGAGTTCACAGCGAATGGTATCGCACCCGTGGCTGTAGACAAGCCTTCCTGGAAAGTAGGCGCACGCGTTCCGGCGAAAGCGGTCGGGACGAAACAGTGCGACAACAGTGCTTGAGAAATGTCAGGCCAATGTCGCTTGCCTGTACAGTGCCAATCAGTAAGGACAGCAACAAGAAAAAAAAAAAAACGTCCGGCATCGCGCATTTTTGTGTCTCGGACAATATGTTTGAGCGAACCTGTTATTGCGACTGTGCGACAGTGTGCTAAAAAGACGCTAAGAACGGAAAGACGAGTAGACAATCCTTCTCGTATAGTTTGCCTTGCTCTTGCGTCGTTTGTGCCTTGCTTAGTGCATTTCGATAATTATAAAAACATGCATACAAGTAATCTTAAGTATATAGGATGACACAGTGATTCCCACTAAATGGCGGAAATCTGGCGCTGTGGTGGTTCAGCTAATATGGAAATGATACGTAGTACAGGTATTTGTTTAATCTTCATGTTTGGAGCTTCAGACATTCTTAAGGCATAATTATCGTAATTTATCTCTGTAAATTTTCATGCAAACAAACTTTTTTTACAGACGCAGCAAGGTAATAAGTTCCCTCGTGCATGATAATCATTGCATATTGTTTGATTTTATAAGGCAACTGCCCGTTGTATGATAACGATCAATTCGCACGAAGTCACAAAACAATTTGAAGCCATAGGGCTGAAGCTCAGACAAATCCATGCACTACAACGGTCATTCCCACGCCAAGATGCAGGCATGACGTGTCCCCGGCTCCGCAATCACTTCCGGCATATGCAGCCTCCAAAAGTATAGCCTCCGAGACCTGCTGATAACAGGAAACGGTCGCTGCGCCGTGGATGTGAACATCACCTACGCTATGCACTGTTAATTTCCACCACCATGGCATTTCGAGCTAATCACAGAGGCCGTAGCAACCCTACCTGCGCGTTCAATCAGGGCTGACAAAATGGCGAATTGGACTGTGTCCAGAATAGCATCTTCGGTTCGAACCGCCATACCTGAAGCTCTCGTAGACACTAGCGCCGGATTCCCCTCTTGTAAGGTTTCGCAAGCTCTTAAGTACGGTCTTGGCCTCCGATATTCGGCGGAATTCGCTGCCCCATTCGGAGGCCATGGTATAGGGCACACAGTTTTGTACAGCGGCACAGCCATACACAGTCGCACGTTCAAGGAGCCAGGCTCGGAGCCACAGCGGATTGACAGTCACGAACGAGAGTTCACGGCTTCTCTGGCGGCTCGCATACCACAGACGACACCGCCCCCTCTCTGTCATACACACACTACACGCTGTGGGTGCGTGCACGAAAGGAGGATCCACAAATGCCCGTTCACTCCGGCACTAGGTGGTGTCCCAATCCACGCCCCCATAGGGTGGCGCCCTCTAGATTTAATATGTGCATTTTAAAGGCTACGCTTTTGTTAGCTGATTGCGACGGAATCGATTTTTGGAGCCGGAAGCACGTGGTAGACGTCAGGTTTTGGAAACCACCTGTCACCCCATTAGGCAGCAAGTGACACCCCGCCAAACGCTCAAAACACAGCGGGGCCACACTGCGCACGCGCAGAACGCCACAACAGCTTTGCGCATTGCGTGCCTCCGCTATAATCACCGTCTAGCGCTAAAAAGGTTGCGCCGACGCTGCCCTCGAACCGCACTGGTGGTCGCTTGACAGCTCAGTGTTGGCAACTTGACGAGAATCACGCTAGATTTAGCGAGTATTTTTTTTGGGGGGGGGGAAGTTCTAGCGACTTTTTCAATCACCTTTTTTGTTAGCGATGCAATAGCCACAAACTTGAAGTAAGTTCCCCGAATTCAATGATGATTCAATGCCTCGTCAACATTTTATCCCAAGGAGTAATTATATCTATTATGTGTCACTAATTTTGAAGACAGCCGGAGAGATTATCAATGAGCCCATACGGATGCATCAAAGTTGCTTTTCTAGAGAAAACGCAGTTTTGTGATCTCCGAAAGAAAAAAAAAAACGTTTTTAGAAGATCAGGGGGCTAGTATATCGTTATTTATGTTTTAAATATGGCTTAATTTACCTCCTGCCGTGGCGAGTCAATGGTGGGAAAGTTGAAAAGGAGAAACAGCTGTTTCTCCTTTTCAACTTTCCGACCATTCATTCGCCACGGTAGGAGGTAACTTAAGCTATATTTAAAAAAAAGCAAATAACGATAGACGTCTAGCAACCATTAAAAAATAAAGTAACATCGCGAGCAACTGACTATTACCATATCTTCGAGTAGAAATAGGGGAGGAGAATAAGGGGAGCGGGTGGGTCGCTTTTTTATGTTATATCTTTCCTCAGTTTAGACCTATTTATGTGGAATTTTCATTCCACGCAAGCTTAATTTGCTGCAGATGGGACCATGTTAAAGGCCGAGCCAACACTAAAGCAATAAAAGCTCGGTCGCTGCTTGGAAGGTTGTCTTTCCTGGAGCACGGATTGCTTATGAGAGTTCTCAATTGAAGCAAAGTAATAGTTACATGCTTGCCTTTAGAGAGACAGTTCTGGTTAGCAAAAATATATCTTTAGGCTTAGCGAATACTCCGAGAAATAATAAAGCTTGGTATCAAAGGCGTCGGGAGTCGTTCGTAAATACGGGCGAAGGAAGCAAAAAAGAAACCAAGAAACAGCATGGCGTCGTGCAGGTAGCCTCGGTACAGTAACCTCTTCTGACGCCGTACCTCTGCCTTTCTCCCTTCAGGGGGCGCACTGATCCTTGGGGGAATAAGCCTGCCCGGGTTTGCCGGACATTACAAGGCTCGTGGTAGCACTTCGCAACATCCGCGTCATCCATAGGCCAGCGGCACGCTCTCCAGGTCATGCAAGGCGGCTATAAATTACCGCTCGCCTATTACGTGGTGACGAGGGCCCTTCTTAGCACGAACCTTTCCTTACGTTTGTTGATGACAACGTTCTATAGTTGTCAGGTGACAGCCCTTCTTCGGGGTTATTTTTCCCCGTCTCCATGTTTGACGATCAGTACAGAATACACGAACGATTGCCTCACGGCAACGCCACTGAGCCTCTGGAGCACTCGATGGAAGCGCGGCTCAAGCGCGCGGGTGAGACCACACGCTCGCGGTGCTGCGACGTCTACAGCGTCATCGTCGTCGTAGGCTCAAGCGTGCGTACGGGCCACTTCCGCATTCCCGGAGAGCCGACGCACGCCGCAACGCTTTGAGTCGCGACGGGATCCCGCGCCACTGCGGCGATACTTTCTTGCGCGCGTCTTCTTTGTCCTTTCTTTTTCTTTCTTTGCGCACGCTTAGCGCACGACCATTGAGTACAGGGAGGGAGGGGGGGGGGGCAGCACAAACCCCCTTTCTTCGGCGCACGCCACAGCCCTCACGATCAAACGGGGGCGATCGTCGCCCTTCCCACCTTGCAGAGTGCAGCCGAGAAACGTTGTGAGCTTGCGTTCCTTCATTACTTGTGATGAGGAGTTACACTTAGTGAATGGATGAATGAATTCTGGCCCTTTTACGTGCCAAAGTCACGATTACATTAAGAGGCACGCTGTAATGGGGGACTCCGGATTAATTTTGACCACCAGGGAATCGTTAACGTGCCCACAATGCACGGGACACGTGCGGTTTTTTTTTTTTTTTTGCATTTCGCCTCAATCGAAATGCGGCCGCCGCGACCGGCGTTTGGTACCGAGACCTCGTGCTTAGCAGCGGAACAACGTAGCCGCTAAGCCACCCCGGCGGGTCTACACTTGATGGTTTCAGCCATAGAGTTTCCTACAAAATTACTAGAGGGAACTCTGGCGCTAGTGTCTACGTGAGCTACAATGGGAGCGGTTGTCCCAGCATGGGAATTATGGGAAGTACATGGATTTGCCTAAACTTCGTCCTTTTTGGCTTCAAACGGCTTTGTGACTTAGTAAACTCGTCATTTTCAACAGTTTATTGCGTAATAAATAATTAAATAAACATCATTAAAATTGCCCGACTGCAGGATTCGAACACAGGGACTCTAGTACAGAAGCCTGATATTGAAACCATTAAGCCACGGATGCATGCATCGACAAGCGAATGAAACGCACTTATAATTTATCGCGGGCATGCCAGTGCTTTGAGACGCTTGGTGCGTTTCGATTTGGGCACATAAACAAGCTCAATCATTGCAATTAATAGCAATTGTACGCGTTCCCCGGCGTCTTCTACACTTCGAAGAATATAGATTGCGCTGAAATATACGACAATAAGATTTATATAGCGTAATATACAAAGCCACAAGAACGTCTAAATCCACAAGCACGAAGATCAGGCAAATCCATGTACTTCCCATCATTCCCATGGTAGGACAACGACTGCAGCGCCAGAGTTCCCTCTAGTAATTTTGTAAGAAACTCTATGGTTTCAGCTAGCTCGTGAAGGCGCTTCTGTCATATGCGCCTCCGAGATCTGTAGACACGTAAAAATTTGAATTGAGATTTGGCAAGTTGTACTCAGTGGCAGTTGTACAAGTTGAACCCTCGTATGCAGCCTCATGAACTGACGGAAAACTTTACTTGCGACAGCAAGTGATATTTGGTGTATACGCACCGGTTGGGCGTCACATTGTCTGAAGCACAGTGTGTGTCATGCGCCTACAACCAAGTAACAAAAAGGCGAAGGACAGAAAGCGCACATGTGCACATAAATTTCGAAGGGAACCGCCGTCACTCACTGCGCGCATGACCTAATTTAGTTGAAGGAAACGTTAAACGAATCAATCAATCAATCAATCAATCAATCAATCAATCAATCAATCAATCAATCAATCAATCAATCAATCAATCAATCAATCAATCACAAACAGCCACGGCACGGATTGATGCGTTGGCGTTTGTATGCGCCGCTCTATGTTCACGCGAGCGCCAATAAGTCAAGCATCTCTCCTCTATACTGTATGACAATGTATGCGCGGACGCATGTGCCGCTCGCGTCGACGTCGCTAAGCACGGCAACAGTACCGAAGGAACATCCACCTGACATGCGGGAAACGCTGGCTATACCGAGAATCACAGGCGCTGACGTCATATCCGCGCGGGATTGAAGGAGAACGCAGTCCACTGCGCCATAATGTAATACGGCAAAGTTGACTGCGTCGCCTGGACTCTAAGCCTACATGGCTAGTTTTGCATAGATAACATAAATGTCAACACAACACGTGATTCATTCCCAGGCAAGTATGCAAATTTTATATGCCAAGATCTAAAATGATGTTTTAGTACTGGTACAAAGTTTCAAAAGCTGTCCTCCTTGACGTGTCGTGCGTCATTCCGCATTTTCCGAACCGAGAAGAGCGATAGAGAACGTCGACCGCACACAGTGCTTTCCGAGATTAGTTTCGTGACGAAAGGATGGCTAATAATAACTGCGCAGGAAACGGCGTGTGGTCGCCATGGCTACGCCGGAGCTCCAGGAAGGATTTGGGCCTACGGCCAGAGGTACTATCTGCCCGCGAGCAGGCGCCCCGCGTAGGCGTCATCGAGGTCTCCCATACACGCCAGTACTAACAAAACTAACGCTCCTTCCTCCTGCCGTGTAGCTGTCATCCGCTCTGACCACTACACTCGCCGCTTTTCGTCCCGCACGGCTTCAGCGCTGGGCACACAAGCCGCCGCCGTGCCTTCCTCGGATTGCAAACGCGGGCGCGGTATCACACGGCGGTGCCGCAAAGGAACTCTTTGCGGGCTATGTGCGGTCGGTGACACTATACAGAGCGCACCGCTAGCATAGCCGTGACTGTTTCGTGGCTGCTTAGGCTTACAAACGATGTTTAGAGAGCTCGATAAGACAAAGCCGTTCTCTCCTGATCCCTTCCTCTTTCTTTCTTTCTTTCTTTTTTTTCTTTATTCCTCGTTATTTTTTCCGATTTTGCAAGCATTTTGACGTTGTAGGCTCATGTATACGCTCAGCGCCAATAGGAGAAGAAACGGTTAAAAATATTAAATTACGGGTTTTACGTGGCAAGACCGCGATCTGATGATGAGGCACGCCGTGGTGGGGGACTCCGGAAATTTGGACCACCTGGGGTTCTTTAACGTGCACCTAAATCTAAGTGCACGGGTGTTTTCGCATTCCGCCCCCATCGAAATGCGGCCGCCGTGGCCGGGACTCGATCCCGCGTCCTAGTGCTTAGCAGCCCAACACCACAGCCACTAAGCAAGCGCGGCGGGTCAAAACGGACTTTTACAGCTGTGCTTTAACAATGGATTTTGCAAACTCGCAGGCCCCTGCAAAAATCATGCGAGACGTACGTTATCTAGTCAGAAAATCTATCGAAGTCAACGAAGAGTCAATAAAAACGCAACATTAATTTTATACCGACTTCTACGAGGGAGAATCGCTGTTTAAACGACTACTAAAACTCTTTGTCATTACGACGATAACTAAATGTGTACGAACCCCAAGGTTTTGATGGCACATCATGTGCGAGTGCTCCGGGGTTTGATTGATTTTGGTGGTCAATGGCTAGCCAGCGTGGCTTCAAATAGTGATTGCTTCTATATGGCTCGCAGAAAACGTGACACTCAACATAGAAACCCGCACAGTCTCACCGATGTTCCAGCCGACAGGGACTCCCTACCCTTACAAAAGCCGTTATAAACATTACATTATATTTCTACTGACTTACTGTTGCTTTCAATTGACTTTACATTAAGTTGCCATTGAATATAACGTGTTGCGAAGGCCGTGACATATCTGGCCTACGGACTGGCCAGCATGTTTTTGTATGACGAGGAAGAGAACTAATTTTGACCCCAAGTGCGACGATCTCAGTAAACTGTGCGGCAAAGGTGTACCCGTGCGCGACGCATTTCGAGCGTTTATGCTAATTTAATTGCCCAATCACTCGCGATTCTCACGCGCGATAAGAACCACCAGCATGCACAGAGAGTCATCACGCCCGTGCAAGGTAGGCCTGCAAGCTTGTCTCACGATAGGTGGCCATTGACCATAACCTGTAGCAACGTGCCCCTGGCGTTGTTGAAACGACTGCGAGAGATAGAAAGCCAAATTACGCGGATCCAAGCCGCACGTTAGCATCTGCACGAAGCGGTTAATTAAACGTTGTAGAACTGTTCACACTGTGCACAGTTTTCAGCAGCACAGAGATTGCGCGCCTGCCCGGCCAGACTCTGAGACCATCACCACGCCGACCGCGGCTTACGTTTAACAGTCCGCTTAACACTCGGCGAGACTTTTAGCGCCCGAGCGCGCCCAAGCCAGGGGAAGTTGGCGCGGAGATGTCCGCCTCAATAAATGTAGTATGCGCTTGGAGGGGTATACTTGTTGGAATCAGGATATTTATGCACCATTTGCCGTTTCACTGAGTAATTTCGTAGACAACAGAGCCGGTCGCGAGCAGTTCTGTAGTGGTAGTACATACATGTGGCTATATATTCGCCGATTCGTTACACGTGGTTTGTCATGCATGTGGGCTATTAGGCAAGACAGCAGCAGCAGCCACGGTCACCAAAGTCCAGGAAGGTTCGCAAACAAAGCTTCGCTTCAAGAACCCTGGTACTGGAATGATAAGCCGCTTACTTTTGAGGAACCACGCGCACGTTCCAGAACGCACTCTGGGAGAGGTCGGCCAGTCATCGCAACCCATTCGCAAGAACGACGGCCCCAAACCGACGCGGCCGCCAACGCTAAACAGGGCATTGCTCACTTCGGCGTTGCTCCCTTAACGCAAAGAAGAAAAAAAGAAACTCGACCACACGGGGACTGACTGGTACCGATAAACGTTTCTTGCCTGCACTGCCAACAGTCGCTCGGGTCAGATAATCGCCGACCTCGTCATCATGGCCCTCGACAACAAAACGTAAGGCGAACGGATCGGGAGGCAAAGAGCCCCAAAAAGGAAGAAAAAAAAATACTCTTACAAAAGTCGATAAACATGCGGTTGTCTTCTTTGTTGACTTCGCGTTGAATTTGGCACACTTTCTGCTGAGAAGCAACCGAACGTCACGAGCGAATTTAGCACCAGAAAACGAATTCGCAAAACATAAACGCGGGCTTCTGCCGTAACCGAACAATCGGAAACGCATTCCCGAGAATCAACATGCACGCGCGCGTTAACGGGTGCAAGAGCCAGCCGTGAAATAGTTAAGGACACCGCAAAAGAGGTCACCAAACCAGTGAACGAGCATGTAGGCGCGGGCGTTCCACTTAAACCCAGCAACGCTCTCGACCGATCATCGCACCAGAGAGTGCGCCCGGGCAGAACCACGGGTATAATTAGGGTAGTTTACAACGTTTCTTCAACGTCGACGACGAAGCTGTGCGAGCAGCACATCAAGAAGGCAACGGAAATTCAATAGTGTGATCGCCTTGGCATGGCGAAGTAAACGCGGTCGCTGTGCGCACACGCATCACCTCTGCGTACTCCCTTGCCTATATTCCTCCTCCCCTTTCCCCTCTCACCAGCGTAGGGTCGCAAACCATGGCGTAACCTGGTTAACCTCGCGCCTTTCCTCCTTTTCGTCTCTGTCTTTCGATGCACGCAATGCTAACGTTGACGGAGCCGACAGCCTCGCTAAACAGCAGTTAACCGATCAACGGATTCTCGTCAATCCGGCAGCTTAATCGGCCAAAGGGTGGTTAAGGACTCGTAATCAGCGGCTTGTTTGCGTGTGTGCCGAACTGCGCAGTTCGCTGGCTAACAGCTGCAGTTACGGCGCACAATGCGTCAGCGTTGCCCTAAACGCCGTAGGTTCCGACGGCCAACGACGCACGCGGTGGACATTTGAGAGGGAACGAAAAAAAAAAGGAAACGAGGTGTTGGAAATCGCCGCAGAGAGCAAACAGCATCGGCAAATGACGGAAGATAAACACCACCTGCTAACTGCAGCTGATCGCGGTTGAACCGAAGAAATAAACAAACAAAGAAAAAGCCTTTCAGCAGGGCCACTCTGACCGCGGGCCCACATTTACAAGCTGTGCCCTTCGCACGTCAAACATAACACGGCTCGCAGTAGAGGCAAAGAGAGGTGCCCTACGCCGCGGAAAAGAAGAGAAGTGCTTATATTATCGTATCGACTTGTACGATAGCGCGACATCCGAAAAAAAAAGAAGACGTCAGGGAGCTGACAAACTTGAAACTTGACTGGCACATTTGAAAATAGCCAATTTTCACCTGACATCACGGGCGCCACTTCTCATCGTGCTATAGTGCCCAAACATGGCGCCCCCATGACGTCAGTGCGCCGAATTATCACGCGTGCTTTGCTTTTTTTTTCTTTTTGACGGCGACCGCTTTTCACCAGATTATGCCTCATCGATTTGTCGCTCGGCGCTGTACGGAGAGTGTAAATCAATTTGCACGCTTAAGAATGCGTCCCGTCTATAACTCCTATCCTTACGTCCTTCACTGGTGTAAGGATGCGAGTTAAGACCGATTTTCACCCTCAACAATTCTTAAGGGTGTATTAAGTATATTGTATTTAAAGAATAACCAATTGAAACTGAAGATGGTTCACAGTGCAGTAGTCGTGCGGTCACGTTTCTTCTTCATGCATCTTCTAGACGCGCTAGTCCCCCAAGATGGCGGCCACAATGACGTAAAAGCAAGCCATCTATACTCCAAATAGAGTAGCCTTGTTAGGTTCCGTAGTAAGTAGGCATGGGGGGTACCAAACAGCGAAATACTGGAACGAGAATGAAAAATGAGCTGACCAGTGAACGACATTCTTCTCGGTAGAAAATGTCATCAACGTCACGACGTTTAATATTTATTATGAAAACCAGAATTGACAAGGCCAGTTAAAACTACAAAATTGCGCTACCGCAAGTACTGATAACACGGGTAAAATCAGAGATATACGAGGAGAAAATGAACCTGTATGAGATGTTTCCAGTGCAAATGAAGATGCGTATTTTTCCAGGCATGTAATCCTCCATGTAAGCCCAGCACGTAAATGAGAAATATAGAAAGGAAAAAAAAATAATTTAACGAACGTGTCGTCACTTCCTCTCACCATTTTTTTCTTTTTTTTGCACTGCAACGTCGTGAACAAAAATTTACGCAGGTATACGACACTGCGGAGAGACTGAAAAGTGCTATTTTCCTTTTGAAGAATAGAGTAATAAAGTCAAGTTTAGCTGTGTTAAGGCGAAGTCGTTACCAGACGGTGGCTTGTATTGCGCTAGAAAGTCTTCATCGTAATGCCCACAATGCCCAATATCGCTTATACATGTCGATACGCTAGTCTCATGTTTCAAAAAAAAAGAAAGAAAAAGAAAATAACGTGGAGGCTGTTTTGGAAAGAAATCTTCTTTTGAAATAAATAAAGAAAAACGGTTTCGCGCTCTTACTTTTATCCGCGGAGCAGTTGCACCCAGCATTTCGCGAAAATTAATGACAAAATAAAAGTGTGTGGGGGGGGGGGAGGGGCAGGGGTTATTGCAAGTGCGTATACGCTATTTCCTATTCGTGTCGCCGGCGGCCCTTTTTTGCCACTCCTTATAAGTGTTTATCCAAAGCACAAGCAAACCGTCATTGCGACCGTTTCGCCCTTGCCGGCACACAAGAGGCAACCAATCAGGATGGGTTGTGAAACGAGACGGTTGGAAATTTGTATGCGATTTCAACGCCGGGAAAATAAGAGAGAGAGGACTTCCAGTGACGCAGGTAGGCCTTTTTTACTTATTATTTGTATATTCTTTTTTTCTTAGTAAACACGTCAGTTGTCAGCAAAAGCAACAACGCCTGTCCAGTGTACAGTACTCAGCAATTCGAGCCTGGCACTCGGAGCACGTGCCTGCCGGCGCTTTCTCGCGCGACCTGTCGTCGCTAGGGCAACCGAGTTAATGCATTGCGGTAAAAGACAAAAAGCGAGAGCCTTTGTGACACGTTCTGAATCCAGGCACTAACTTGCCAGAGATGGGAATGAGCAAGGGTGGGAGGGGGGTGGCTGGTAAGGCCGCATACTAACACATGAATTTCGGGGGGGGGGAAAGCACGTGGGGGGGGAGCCCGTGTGCCACCCCATGACTACGCCACTGGCGCGCACAACACTATGTATACTTCACATATTCCACCACTCCCACGTTCCGTTTCCTTCCTCGTTACAAGCCACTTCCCTCGACACTACCCTTCTCTCTCCCTCCCAGGCGCATTCCCTTGCACCTATATACACCGCCTCATCGCCGCCGTTTCGGTTAAAGGTATCGCTTCGACCAGCCCGCAAAACGCAACCGCGTGCTTATCAACGACTCCCAGCCTCCGCCTTAAGTCTCCGGCCCTCGGTCACCATCATTCAGTTCGGTCGTTCTGCGGCAGCGATTTCCCTGCAGAACTCTCTCCGAGGTGTACGACAGCGGGACGGAAAGAAAGAAAGAAAGAAAGAAAGAAAGAAAGTAGGAGGAAAGGGGGGAGGGTGCAATCTCGCTCTGACCCGCAAAATGCAAGTGGGCAGACCAGATTCCAGGAGGGACGTTCAACCGAACGCTCACGGCTTGCGCACAGAAACCCCGGATAGCGCGAACGAGTGAGTGAGTGAGAGATTGAAAAGAGGGGGCGAGAGAATGCGCGGGAGAGGAGGACGACATCGCCTCCTCCTCTTCCTCGTCCTCCCGGCCACCGCGCTCTGTCTTTCCGGCTACACTTTTGGTGACCGTGCGTGTGTGCCCTCCTCCTCCCTCTCCCACTTCCTCTCCCCCTCCCCCTCCAAGGAAGCTCCTCCCACCCCTCTTCCGGCAGAACTTCCTCTACGCGCGGAGGGGCCACGTGACGTTCAGAACAGAGCCGGGTGAAATCTTGGAGGACAAGATCGAGCGGCCACCAAATGGCATCGCGATTCTTGTACAACGAAAGCATCGTTAGGGTGATTTCAGAAATAAGTGAAACGATATGCAGCACGCGCTAGATCAATTCGCGTACATTAAGCTGCATGCGAACCTTGCAGAGAGAGAGAGAGAGAGAAACAACTTTACTGGCCCACAATGCAATGGAGTGCGTTAAGCGTCTGATGGGGTGGCTCCCTCTTCACGCATATGTATGAGATCCTTTATTGTACAGGGTGTTAGAAAGGCAAAACAACACGAGCGCGTGCGAAAATCAGTGTGTGGCACTGCTTCGGTAACGCGCTTCATAGCGCTGGAGTGCACAAGCTTCGATAACGTTGATATGTACGAAATTTTATACACGGTGATTTTTTCTTCTTTATTGTAAACAGACATGTAAAAAAAAAAAAACATCCCATGGCAGCTAGGTAGCGCAATTATTTGCGCGCCAAGTCTCGGTGTGATATTTACTAATTAATATTTGTTGCCCAACTCACTTCGTAATTATTCCACTTTAGCGCCCATGTCCTCAATGCATAATTGAAGCCCAACATTAACGAAGCAACATCCATTCAAAAAATCTCTGTTGAGCACATAGAAAAAAAAAGAAAAGCTCGCACGCTTACATTTAAGTGCACATCAGAGAAACGCGGGTGGTAAGAATTACTCCAGAGTCCCTCACTACGCCGTGCCTCAAAAACCCACTGCGCAGTTTAGGAACGCGAAACCTCGCTTTTTAATGAGAATTAAGCGATAGATCACGTGGTTTATGACGTCACCCGCGCTTCCTTCTATCTGCTGCGAGGGCGCAGGCGCGGCCACAACGAATGCCTCCAACCGCTCGCAAGCGAAAGAGTCGAGGCGATTTGCAGCTCGGCGAGACGCGTGGCTTGGCTTGGCTTGACTTGACTCGACGTGATGGGTGGTGCCAAATGGGGGGGGGGAGGGAGCGATGGCGCCCAGACAAGATAGCGCGCAGATGGCTTTAGATATACCAGGAATGTCACGATGAGCTGTGTCGCGATGGCCTTGGATACGCGCTTCCGTCATAGGCGATCGTGTATCTTCTCGTCGCGATGGTGGTCTTTCAATGAGTGTGCGGATCGGACTGCGTTGGAACGAAGCGCCGTCGTCGTAACGGAGAAACTCACTCATTCGAAGTTTGTAAGACCAGCTACTTCCCCTTTTTCAAAGCTTATATACATGGCTCCTAAGATCGTTTCTTTCCACTAAGGTAAACAGGGTGGAATGACCTTACAAACGGCGAAGTTGCACAAACTATCGTTTCTCGGTGACTTATATAGTGTACTGGACATTTGTTGCTTCGATCATTATTTACGCTAAGTTGCGTGTTTTACTGAATTTTCTTTTCCGCTATTGTTATGACAATGACTGGGTAACCTGCACGATATTTCCCGAGGGAACAGCAGAATGAGCAAGTAATTAATTAAACGACCAAATTAATAAGAAGACGTGAACGACCGTTGTCAGCAGCACCCGTTGTGCGTCGCTGAAGGGGCATCCGATACCTGCATTGCGGCACCATATATATTAATTGGTGTACTTTCACCCTTTTTCTTTGGTATAACACATTATAGAATGTTTTATTATTATTATTCTAAATTGAAATGTTACAGAGTAGTATAGAGCGTTTACAGGTGCAGTTTCGAAATGATGTAGATAATTGCTATCACCGGTCGACCAGTGCCCGCCGAATTCGTGACAAGAAACTAACACTGAATAGAGGTCACTCACACAATGTTCGTTTACGCGGAATTACATTATTGTCTGCTCGGGCAAGGTTGAAATAATTCTACGAAAGGGAATCATTGTTATGAATACCAGTCAATTTTGACATCTATGCACTCCTGCGCGAAAGTAGTGCAACGCCAGCATGCATCCTCTTCCTCGTGCTCATGGTCATAATCATCATCATCATAATCACCACCACCACCACAACCACCGCCGCCTTATTGTGCGTCCACTACAGGACGAATGCTCCTCCCCAAGACTTCCCGCGTTTTGCATCAGCTGACTACATTTTATGCCTGGAAATTTCCCCATAAAATCACACCACCTAAATATGCACCATCCTCGACTACATTTGCCTTGTTTTGGCATCCCATTCTGTTACTCCCTTTACTCAGTCAGTTACCCGCTCGCACACTGACCCGTTAATTCACCGTGCACTCACGGTTTACCTAACTTACCAACGAACTAACCGGTTCACTAACAAGACAACCAACTAGCAAACTGACTAACTTACTGACTGACTCGCTCGTTTGTTCGTTCACTGAAGAACTCGCTCGCTCTTTTAGCCTTGCTCACCAGCAAGCTAACCGGTCATCTAACGAGTTTACCAATCGGCTAAATATAGCTGAACGGCTCACTAATACCGACTGACCAGCTTGCTCGTTTGTTAACTCAAGAACTCGCTCGCACACTCGATGAATCGCGCACTGACTCATTCCCCTGGAAACAGGGGACTCGCTCAATAAACCAAGCACTGACAGACTCACCATATAAATGAATGTAGCATAACCTACTCCCTCGCACGAACCTGCATGCCAGCTAAAGCAAGAAAAACAACAGAAAAATCCAAGAACCAGAAGAAGCAGAAGAGTTGAGGAGCTCGTCTCCATTAATTACGTCAGAGGTGGCAAATATATGCACCGGCGAGCAAAGAATGTCTCCGATGACGCCGCGTGCAATCTGAGCCATCGTGTGCATAACTCCCGGAGAAGTGGGGCGGAGGGGCTTAGACAGCGGGCTGTGTGAACGCACCCCTATTACGCCTTTTCCAAGCGTTCGCGCCCTCAGAGCCCGCGCACAGCCGACAGGGCTTGAGGAACGTGCAAGCTTCTCAATGTCACCAGAAAAAAAAAAGTAAGAAAGAAAAAGGGGGCTTGGGCAGGCCCGGCGCCATGAACTCGGCTCCAGCAGCTGTTCCGACTAGCACAGCCGTCTTGCTATTTTTCTTTTTGTTTATTCCTTGCGCGTTAGTTGCGTAAACGCGAGAAAGCCCGAACAGCTGCGCCCAGGGTCGAGGCGGCGGCGGCCGTCACGCAAGACAGCTAACTCCCCGTGACGTCATGAGGTTGAAAGCGCGTCTGCTCAGGCTTATTTAGCAGCTAACTGCAGGCTAATGGACGCTAAACAAGGATCCCGTTGCATTCTGAAAGAACCGAGGACTCAACCTCGTCAGTTTCGTAAACTTCTTTTTCTAGACGAATGCTGGCCCATGGATGCGATAATATCACGAAATCCGTGAAGTCGTACTGTGACGTATATGTGCACTCATGACAAACGTTTGGCTGCATTCCATAAACGGAGCGTAATTTTAACTCGTTCGTAAACAGTAATACGACTCTGTAGTCGTATTACTGTTTGCGGAATACCGGAGGAGTCGGTAGCTGCAGCAGCGCTGGTAGCGGCACCTTGTGACGCTTTCTTCCACCTTAACACGCCTTATAAACGTTTTTTTACATATTGTGCCATTGTTTTCGTAGAAGCGGGAAAAAGAAAGAAATAAACTATTTGCGCATGTCTCTCGCTGCTGTCGTCTCTGCACGAGTAGATACGTAGCGCAGAACAGGGTCATTGCACTTAGTTACGTGATCGTATGTGCTCTGGTAGACCCCAGGGCTAATGGATGACACCACCAGCGCAATGTGGTCTAAAACCCTTACGTCCTTGTTTAATAGAAGTGATGCTGTATTTATTATCAAAAATGTAGCGTGGTCTTTTCTATCTTTAATATTGATTTGGTGTTTTTTGAGTGTCTTGATTTAATCGCAGAAACTACAGAACGTGCCGTTTTGTAGCTGTTTGTTTTTGTATAATATTTGTACAAGCGATTTGGGGGAAAGCTTTATCACCGGAACGTTTTTCGCACTGCCTCGTGTTATGAACTTCTGGTCAATGATGGAGAAGCCGCCGGTACAATAGTTGCCAGTAATTACGAATAAATAAATAAATAAATAAATAAATAAATAAATAAATAAATCCTTCGCGAATGTCTGCTTCCTTGGGTGTTGTGTTCTGCTATTCTGAAAAAATTTCGATACACATTTACGAACATGCTAATGCTTCTCATTGCTTCGTGTCTCGGTTTAGCGGCGATAGAGCAGCGAAAATAGGCGCCACGCCAGGCCTTTCCGTTACCGCGTCTTCCTTCTCCCACTAACAGAGGGCGCATCGCCGTTTACAGCGCTACCTAGGTAGGTCATCAGGCAGTATAATAGCAAGAGCTTGGTGGCGCAACCCACCACCCCGTTCCAAAGGGGACGCTCATAACGTCCGTCCGTCCGTCCGTCCGTCCGTCCGTCCGTCCATCCATCCATCTATACGTTCGCTGGACGCCGTTACAACGTTGCGTAGCCCGCTGTTACAGAAGGAACCCCCCTACAACACCTTCACCACAATGCACGGAGCTGCCGGGTAGACGCCGGTCTGCCGCTCGTGCAGGATAAAAAAGAAAGAAAGAAAGAAAGAAAGAAAGGAAGAAAGAAAGAAAGAAAGAAAGGTGGCTGCGGGGTCAGCTAACCGCCCGCATAGAGCACAGGCAGCGGCTGTCTCTCACGTGAACGCGAAACTCTCTCGTCGCAGTCGTCGCTCGCCCGCTCAGCTCGGTCCATCCATTGACCAAATGTGGGCCACTGAAATAGGCTGGGACCTGGCTTGCTCTGTTGTGGAGTCGTGTTCTTCCCCCCCCCCCCTTCCCTCGGTACGCTTCCGTTGACCCAACAGCAAGACGACCGGCCCATGTATTGAAAGGACCCCGACCGACTCTCTCAACTCCGAATGAAGAAGGTGCTTAGTCTGATAAAGCCTCTAGGCGGTTTTGTGTTACGTCTATAAATTGTCTATTAATAGCGCACACGTGACCTTACAGTCGCATTCCCCGGGAAGTGTGTTTCAGGGTACGCCTCCGTGGTAAAAGCGAGGGAATGGACATCCAGCCGTCGCGCCAAGAGTGGAAAGAATTGGGTCTGCTCCCAACTCGCAAAAGATGCGTATTTATGCAATGTGAGGAACGCTACAGACTGTCTTCTGTTACGTCTATGACTTGTCTATGCGTAGCGGATATATAGCCTTATAGTTTTCTCCCTGAGGCGTCGTGTCACAGCGGATGCTTCCGCGGACCGAGCAGCCAAACGACCAACCAGCCGGGCTCACCAGGTATATAAATTTAGGACTGGATCGACTACCGACTCAGAAAAAAAATTAGTGAGTGAAAAACCTAGTAGCCATATTTTTATTATGTCTATAGAATGTCTCTCAATAATGAACGTATAGTTATAAATATCTTGTTTTTCTCGTTTGGTATCGTACGTATTTCAGAGCACACTTCAGTGGACCATGCAACCGCACAAGACGACCGACGAGCTGGTCTCACCCGGGGATTGAAATGACTCGAGGATTACTAACACCCAGAAAAAATAGAGGGAGTGGGGAAGGCCAGAACACAATTTTCTGTGATGTCTACGAACTGACTATGAACAGCAGAAATATAGCCTTACACATTACATCTCTCCGTGAGGTGTTCCGTCTCTGAGGACTCTTCGATCTAGGGAGCAAGCGACCGAAGAAACCACCTGACACGCTGGTGTCACCAGGAGAGCAAAAACAATAGAGTCCTCCAAACACACAGAAACATTATTTGGACAGTGTAGAGAAAGCATGTAGACGATCTTTGTGTTACAATTGTGTATTGTCCATGAATATTGAACATATAACTTTACGCTTTTCCCTTGCGCTGTCGTGTCACATAGGTGGTTCTCGTGGTCAGAGCTAACGATCAAACCGACCGACGAGCCGGTCTCACTAGGACATTGAAACTCACCGAGCCCTTCAAACAACCAGACAATTCAGGCAGTCTGGCGAAAGCCTGCGGACAATTTCTGAGACATATCTATAGGGTCCGCATGATTGGCGAACATGTGCCCTTTCGTTTGCTTTGCAGACTAATGTGTATAAGTGTTTATTGTTTTACTTCGAACACTTAAGAAAGAAGACCTACAAGCTTTACTCAAATTACGCTACTATACAGGAAAACTACCTGCCCAGGCAAGCGTCATTCGCAAGAAAAACTAGTGTAAGCCATTCACAGGCAGTAACACCCAGAGCAGTGACACCTTAACAATATAAAGTACAAAAAGAAGGAGACGAACGAACTACAAACGCCATTTAAAAAAGTCTGTACATCCTGGACAGTTTCTTGTCAGTGACTCCGTACGTGACAAGTAGGCACTGGTCCGCCAGCCAAGCATGAATAATTTGCAGCCTTTTGCGGCAGACCTGTCAGAAGAAGCGCAGTCAGCGCCGGGAAAGAAGTCACTGGGTCCTCTAGAAAGTGTCGCTGGCTTCCGCCAGGTGGACAACTGACTCACGCTTCAAGCTGGCCAAGGAGGTCACGCGAGGAGATCTCTGTTACACGTCCGGAGCTAAGAAAAAATACACATACCTAGCTATCCTGCTCGCCCATTCCCCGAACACGAATAATGTTGAATTTTTCGGAATTGCTTATTTGCCATAAGTGAGAAAAGAAAGAAACGAAAAAAAGAGAGCACCCGTTAGGAGGCCGCTTCGTCAAGGGGGAACGGGAGGGGGAAGCTTTCTGTAAGAGTTCACGTAGTAGACGTGTCTATTTCGTCTGCTGTTGAAGCTCTAATTGGTTGGGCTGGGCTGTGCATCCACAGCCACCAGGCACCACAGCCAATCAGCACTTCAGCAGCAGACGAAATGGACATGTCCACCGGGTGGACTCCTACCAAATACCTCCCCTGGTTTCGTCTTTGCAGATTTGGTGTTCGTTGCGTTAGTGACGGCTGACACTCGCCGATTTCGTGATAAATCACTTAGAATTTGCCGATTTAACTTTCGTAGACTAAACACTCGTTGACTTCATGACCACTGATTTCATACTTCTGCAAAAGGAGCTACACCTCTCAAAGTTAAAGTGAACGATTTCGTGCCTTTAATTTCTTCTCCCTTGCGTCATTAAAAAAAAACAGTAAGCGCAATTTTAGTTGGAGCCGAATCCGGCAGGCGACCTGGAAACGTGCGCGCTGCAGGTACGCAGAGACTGCTTCTCGACGTCGCTGCGCTGTTCCTTGAATACTAATTGCCTCGCTCTGCTACTCCCGCTTGCTCGGCCAGATAACCTACGCCCCCCCCCCCCCCCCCGCAAGGGTGGCAGGGACGCCGGCAAACGCATATCAATAACGGCTAAAACTTAGGCAAATAGCGCTAATTGGCCGAATCAGACCGCAGTTCGTGACACGACCGCGAAGCGGCGCTCGCGCGGCGTGACGCGCAGCGCCGCCTCGCGACCGGAGCTGGAAAATGATGCCCGTCGCGGTCAAAGAAAGACGAAAGTTTGGCGCCGGTGCGGAGAGGCGGGGAAGCACAGGGGGCGGTGCGGATGTTGGTGACCTTGAGACCTGCATCAGCATAATTCATGCGGAAGTGCGCGTACTCGTACGTCACCGTTTCCTTATACCGCTATTCCTTCGTTTGTTTTTTGTTTTTCTCTCTTCACTATCCGCACCAATCTCTGCGAAGGGGGGGGGGGAGGGGTCAAAGTTCGCGCGGGCGCTTCTAGAGGGCAGGACGATCATCACCGAGCGCTAAAAGTGGAAAGACCTATATGCAGGCGCACGCATACAAGGGGAGCCGAGGAAGAAGAGCTCGAAGCGGCAGCACACACACAAAAAAAGAACAAAATAAAAATACGCGCATCACGCGTCTACCCGAAGCCTTGCCGCCAAATAGAACGAGCCAATCAACGTGCCCCATTTTTCTTTTTCTTCACGCACTCAAAGACCGAGAACGGCGTAATCTATCCGAACCGACGTATATAGCGTGGTTCGCACTCCGCGCACATAGTCGACGCATATGCAATATGGATTTATCCTCCCGGCTTCTTAAGCCCACTAACACGTGATGCAGCTATTGATACAGTGTTCACGTTCGCAGGCGCGCCGCAGGAAAAAAGAAAAGACGAAAAGAAAACGAAAGAAACATTCAAGAAAAGAAGCGAAAAGAAAGGAGGAGAACGGTTACATGTAATTCTTGAACGACACAAAGCACCAAGGAAGCGTGAGTATCATGTTCAACGCATACATCTGCTCATTGCGGCACGCGCGTTATTCTGACCATCAGCTCCCAAGATCTGCAGCGAAGCGACATGTTTTACATATTCCTTGGGGAGCTGGCCACCGGTTGTACGATGCTATACACAGGGTATTTCAAGGATATGCGGCAGAGAAGCACGTGCTGGTCAGTAGATAGCAGGGCGCGGGACGTTTTGAGGCCGGTCTTGTGAGGTTTTCCTCGCTTTTTTATTTTATTAGTACCATTTTCTTCGTTTTCTTTCCTTTTTTTTTGAAGAGCGCGCATCGCACCAAGCTCCGATATCCGAGAGCAAGCCACTGAGTAATTGCGCAGCGCGCCATTGCTTTTTGGAGCGTGACCAGGTAAAGTTGGCCCACAAGGGGGCCGGCAGTTGAAGTGGCCGAAACGAGGAAAACACTCTTCACCTGTGCGTCAAACTTCGCCAGTGAAGGGGAAGCTGGCATCACATCTTGGCGGAAGAAAACTCTATATGGAGGCTCGTTGTCCGCGGCGCTGTTACAAAAGCTTGCATTGAGATTTGGATCGGCTGTCTCTCATCGTAAGAGATCCGGAGACGTCTAATAGCGCTAACAAACCATTCACATAGAAAGGAACGCCAGGACGAGATCAGCAAACGCAAGTACACCCAAGCCCCGAATTTGAGAAACCGAATATTAACAAATTCTAGATTTAACGAAGCGCTTACGACTTCTCGACACAATTAGCCGAGTGCGCTCAAGACCTCGAAGTAACCAAGTGCCCTCAACGCCCCACCCGATTTAACGAAGTTTCTTTTTGTGGGGCATCCGGTTAAAATATGAGGAAACTATGGGCATGCAGGGTTTGAGTTTCGGCAACGGACACTATCGCCACTCCCTTCCAGGAACTCAAGACGCGCTCAACGGAATTGCTGTCTCCTTTTCTTTCACGCAAACTTTCACCACGGGCTAGCAGCAATTCCTACATCGTTTGTACCTTGGAAGTTTCAGCAATCGGTAACTTGGACTGTGTGCGTTAAGTATCATGATTCCGTTTATTCTTGTTCGACATGCTAAACCATACCTACAACAAATTGGTGGTCTTAAAAAGCATTGCATGATCCCCTTAATGTTTACACATTCTCAATTTTGGTAACATTGCCGATTACGGAGTATGTAATGAACTTAACAATGGGGTGATCGTGTATTGGTTTGCTGAATGTCTCACTTGGTACGTGTTCATGTGAATATGCATTAATATCTTGCGTTATCTCTAGAGTGTAATATCACTGACTGAACTTATTATTCGTATAACGGTGAACTATTGTTCTAGCTTGTGTAGAAAGCTCAGCGTTTCTTTTTGTTTGGTTTCTCGTGTACTGACAGCCTTACATGAACTTACTGCACAGAAGTGCTAGAAACCTGAGTTGTGATTGCACGTTACAGTGTTGCAGATGTGTCGTGCTTTCCGACTATGCCATTCTGCTTTCTTCCATACTGATTTTGTCTTCTTGATTTGTTTGTCAATGTTTTGTTTCTGTTGTGTTGTTTCTTTGCATTGCTTAATGACTTGGGTATATTTTTGATGTCTGTGGGATAGCAGGCCCTTCGGTGGCTTATTTTCCTCAGTTTTGCATCATTTAACATGCAACATTAATACTAGTAAAGTGCAATGCGGATATTTAACGCAGACAGTACACACCCCATGGCACTGCGCACTCGAACGCAATGGTGTTTGCAGATAGCCGCAACACCAGCAGCAGCAGCGAAAACGCGCTCTCACCTTCGATTTTGATGTGCGGCGTTATGGAGAGCGGTGAGTCGGGCCCTTCGTCGCTGGACGTCATGGAGTAAGAGTGCTCTGACTGGATGCGTGGCGACTGAACTGCGTCGGACATCATGCGGTCGTGCAGGATGATGGGGTTGTCCAGTATGGTGGACCAGTCCGATTCGGAGCTGATGTCGACCATGGGCTGCGAAACAGAGAAAGAATGCGAACCTGATGAGACAAACGTCTAAATCAATCAATCAAATAATTCATTCAATCAATCAATCACTCAATCAATGAATCCAGTCAGTCAGTCAATGCGCAGTAACCTGGTTACAGGATGCACAACTGTAAACGACCTGGTTGGTAACGCCAGCTCGGGGCGCGGAGTCTAACCAGAGAGCACACAAAGCTAGCTATTCTTGCAGTAACCAATCTTTTTTTTCTAATTAGCTGTTGGTGCAAAGCGTCAACAGTAGCGTAATCGTCACCGTGACGTTGTTTCTCCTTTCTGTTTTCGTCCAAGGACAACGCCAACGTAACACAAAACATCTCTAACTCATTGTGACAGCATAGAGCGCCGCAAGGTATCGCTGCCAGCTTTGCTGCGGTAAAACCCCTTAAACTTCGTAAAGTAGCGACACTCTCCTCCTCCGCCTTCACTCCTCCTCGTTTCTCGTCTCTCTCACGCTCCCCCCTCGACCGTGGCGCCGCCTACACTGCTCGTGCGTAGCAACGGCACCAACATGCGCTCCTCGCCATTCCGTAGACGCTTCTAGAGCAAAAATGGCGCTGATGCACGTCGCGAGGGCCCACGTGATGCTACTAGGCCAATAGCGACGCGGCGTCGGGCTTGGCCAGAGCACGCGAGGAGGAGGCGGCATTCTTCAAAGCGTGGCAGTACTTTACGAAGTTTAAGGGTTTTATGCTGCCGCCATCCGGGTCCCCGGTATTCCATTAGTACGTGCGCGGGCAAGCAAAGAACGCTGATAAAGAAAACTCAGAGCGGGAACATTGGACTAGACAGAGGGGAAATTGAGTACACGAGCGCTGTACAAATACGCCGACCCGCGGACGAGATAAGTAATCGAAGCTGCAGAAAAGGCAAGGCGGGGAACCGGATGGACGGATGGATGGATGTTATGAACGTCCCCTTTGGAACGGGGTGGTGGGTTATACGCCACGAAGCTCTTGCTTTTATACTGCCTAACATCCTACCTAAGTAAAAAAGAAAAAAAAAACACCGTCCGTGCAGCAGAGTGCCATCTATCGCTTTGTCAAGCAACGAATGGCGCTATATCGGTGTCGCATGTGCAGGCGATGGCTGATGAACAGAACCTCACACGTTACTCGAATTTTAGTATACCCCCCCCCCCCCTTTCATTATAGCGTGCCGTTGTCGCTTGTTGGTTTGCTTTTCCGTTAGTGTTGCTAGACTGCCTATACAAGTTCGTGAACGTAAAGAATATAGACTTCTTGAATACACTTATAAGCGGCGTTTGTTCGCCACCAGCAGTTCCATGGGGAGCGACAGGCTTGCAGCTATAGCGCGGCGTCTTTCTCAAGTCACCCAGCAAGCAAGTGTGACGCATGAGGACCCCTCTTCAAGGCAACACCCTCCACCCCCCCCCCCCCCGCCCAAGCTCTACTCTCGCTTTTGTTTCGATGCCATTCTCGCGGTCATTAGGTCGCATCGCGAGCGGAAACGGCCGTCAGCCTCGGAGCAGCAACAGCAGAACCTCGGGTTGTCGTCTCCAGTCCAGACCTTGGCCCGTGCCAGCCACCGAGCCTGCATGCTCTCAAAAATCTGAGGCCTCGTTCTCGAGAACAGCCGCCATAACGTCGCTCGCGTACGGGGTCGCGCTCGAGCCTGCACGAGGGGAGAATTGGAGCCGGCACCATGACAGCAGCTTGACGCATTATGCGCTGATGCTCGGCAGATGATGTACCGCTTCAAAATGACACTAATATAGACAACATAATAAGTCTGTTCATAAAAGGCAAAGTAGTCCTTCGAAACAATATTTTCACTCATGTCGCGGGAGTTGGCATGGTGGCTCTGTGGCTTTGGCGCCATTGTTGTTGAGTTTGCGGGTTCGATCCCCGGTCACGGCAGCCGCATTTCGATGAGGGCCTAATGCAAAAAACGCCGTGTGCGCAGGTGTGGTTGCACTTTGAAGATTCCCACAGCTGGTCAAAATGATCCCGGAGCCCTCCGTAACAGCACCCCTCATAATCCTAAGTGAAGTTCTGGGAGGCGAACCTTCACAATTTATTTCCCGTAATAACGTTTGTAAGACACCGCACTCGTATGCCAATGCTTATATTCTTAAATACCACAGTCGACATTCAACTGTACGTCAACAGGATGTCATGTATCTGAGAGCATGAACGAACCTCCTAACAAAGGAACACCTGTTATTTGTCTTATTGTTCACCCAATCTTTCATGCCATGACAAGGTAAAGACAAACTTAATTTCAAATTTCGTGTACGGTGCAGTTTTTTTTCACTGTTGATGAAGCTTATCCACAGATATTGGCAAGTTTTGCCCGACATACGAAATTATGTTTTAAAAAATGTCGCAGTTTATGCCAGAAAGGTGAAGCATCAATTGCGGTAGCAAATTAGTGAACAGCCTTACGAAGTATAGATAGTAGTTTTATCGCCCGTATAAACTTGTAAACATAGGCATGCTAACTTAATTAACAAGCATAGTGTCACTCGCGCACAAGCAAACCTGAGCACATGTCACTCGATCACCGTGAACACTCGCTGTCAAAACGCTGGAGTGAGGAAGTGCGGCAGCAGCAGCGAGCGAATCGACCTTCGTGCTGCCTCTCGCAGCAAAGCGAACTAATCCGCGGGAACAGGGGGCCCAGTAGACTCTGTCCCTGTCGCAGATGGCTTTCACGATACAGCGGCCAGGAGTGGAACGCGCCCCCTGCCTGCCCTCCCCACAGGACATAGCGCGCGACGGAAGGCGGCGCGCTTCATACCCGCTTTCATCTGTGCGCGACATTAAGCCGCGATCGCAGGCTCCCCGTCGCGCCCTTTCACTGGCACAAATAGCATACGACACGCGGCGACGACTTTGTCGCCCTTGTACTTTACACTGAACCTCACGGTAACGCCGACGGCAGAAATGCGCCTGGAGTATTCGTATAATTGCTATCGCAATCATAGAATATTACGCAACTATACGAAACTAATGTGTCAATGCCCATTTCAAGCGATAATACGAAAGGTAAAATCAGTTAGCGATGGGCAAAATGAATTAAAAGCTGGGGACATTGACATGGAAAATTGTACGTATAGCTGTGTGACACCGATGTCCTTCCAGATGACGACATTGAAGAGGCTCAGAGATGCAGTCGACCGTTTCCTACCGGATGGTCGATGTGCAGCATCAAAAAGCCTGCCTATGATAACCTTCCTGAGGATTCTCTAAGGGCGGATCCTCTCCCCTCGCATCGTCCAAGTCACGGACGAGGCACGTGCTAGCCTCACCCGAACCTTTATGCGAACAGCGTCACTTCTCGGAGAAGACCGGTAGTAGGAGACGTGACGACAGTGCGATATTAGGTCGGTGTCTACTAACGGTACACCGGCGATCGTGACAGATGAACGGTGAGAGCGAGACAAAAAGAAAAGAATAAGAGAAAAAAATAACGGAACGGTAATCGAAGTGAAAGCTAAGTAGCCATAAAGCACAGCCGGCAGCCAGTGATCGCAGGAAAACTTGGACTTGGCAAAAAAGGAGAGAGAGAGAGAGAGAGAGAGAAGGGAACAAGAAAGAATAGAGTCGATAACGATGACAGTAAGGGCAACAAGAAATAAAAAAGTCAGCACAAAGAAAAAGATAAACACACGAGACAAAAAACGTCAAAATGAGGGAGATTAGGAAAACCGACACATAGTGAAGAAAAGGCAATGGCGCAACATGTTTTAATTCTTCGCTTTTAAAGATATTTCCTTTGAAACCTCCTATCTCCTTGCATTCCGGAAAGCGAGCCGGCGTTTCGCAGGAAAACGAAGAAAAAAATCACCGCTCGGCGTACCGTCCTGGTCGCACCGTTGCAAACGTGTTAGAAAGAAGGAGGGCAGCTAGCAGACGACGGACGGGGCCCGTGCAGACGGGCAGGTACAAGAAGCAGCAGACGACGGTGGCGTACACGCCGTTGCAGACGGCGGGCATAAGAAGAAGCAGACGGACGCCGTCTGCATCGAGTACGTGTCAGGGCTTTCCGATGGGGACCCGCCTTCCTCAACGAAAGGCTTCGTTAGAGACGCTTGTCTCCGTGTTAAGCATGCAGCCGGTCGATCGAGCGTGCAAAGTCCCGTGATTGATAAGAAAACTGCGAAAGCTTCGCGCGCAGTCCGTGCTCTGACTTAGTGCAAGCTAACGGGAAAGCTTTGTGCGTTCGTCAGGTGGCGCTATACGAGCGACGTAGCCGTACAGCTGGAATGGGGAGGAAGCTGCCGGCTGATCAAGGTCTCGCCGAGCACACCGCATTACGTGACGGCGACGAAGGCGAGGTGTCGGGAGTGCGAGCGAGCCGCATCTTGCGACAGAGGTCGCGCCGATGTTCAAACACGTGTACCTACCGAACCGTCTCGATCTACGTTGCGGTTCGGCACGAGACTGCATTCACTGTTCTGGTTGGAAGCCTATTCACGCGGAACGTGCTTTGGTCAAGCGGTGTCGGTGTTGGGTCGCCGCTAAGTTTCCAAATTCCAAAAGTATCGCAGTTGCACTTGCGCGGCCAAGAGCGCAAATGTCGTTGCCTAACGCGCAAGGGTTCAGTCGATCCCGCCTCCGGAAAACTTCGGGCGCTTCCTGAAATCAGTCGCCACGACATTCTGACGTACGCGAAGCACCAGAGCACCACAGAGCGATCGACAAACTAAGCGCGAAAAATCGACGCGCCTGATTCACGATTCGCAACAAGGTCAAACGCAATGTAGACCAGCGGATCACGTATAGAAATTCAGTACAAACACAATTTCGAACTTCATACGCGATACAGATTTCTTTTTCTTTTGCTAATCAGCCGCAGTGAGCTTATACACTTCTTGACAAGTCGCGCCAGTGGTATGATGTATGTACATGCAAAATGTTCACACTGCGTCGACTTTTTGTTTGATGAGTGCGCAATGACATTTCTCAAAGTGGCCTTCGCACTCCCGAAGCGTTCCGACTATAACCCCTTTGAGTTACTTGCGCTGGCTGCGAACGCAGCAGGGGCACCCCCAGATGTACTTTGTACGCCATTAATGACTTTGAAGCAAATTCTTTTTCTTTTCATGGCTACAGTGAAATGCTGTCCTTTATATGTCAGGGAGACCCTAAAATCTAGCCTTACTCCCCAGCCCGCGTTATCGAGGGGCAAGTCGAACGTTTGGAGCTCCGGGGGCGTGTGGGGGGGGGGGCGAATCAAGAAGAAAGCAACGTCGTGTATTCAGGACGAACCGGTTGTTCGCAAGGCAAATTCAGCCGTTTGCAGTCATCTAACATCCCGGTTACACAGTTAAGCACAGGACGCGCCAGCCACCCGATGAACTGGAGGTCTCGGCGCCCACCTGAGCCGGTCGTACCTGTATCTGTGTCCGAGAAAGAGCCGAATACTTCTAGTGTTGCATTCAGAATTGTAGCCTGTGAAATGAACATGCGAACAACAGAGTCACGTTGTACGGTTTCTGCGGCTAATTCCCTAGTAAAAATCTCGTTAAACAATCTATAGACATTCCATTGACATTTGTCTATAAGGTTAGTAAAGTGTCTATAAACTCATTTTATATACTGTACGTATAGACAAACATTATAATCAAGTTATGAGCAATCTAAGGGCTTATGTATTGCGATTTCTGTATAATATTGCAGGCAGACAAACCCCATAGACTGGTCTACAGACAGTCTGAGTACTTATGGTCTCGCAGTCTTTTTTTCTTCTCGATTATCGTGTATTGAATGTATCTACAAAAATTTATATAGAGTCTCTGTAGATTCTTTTAGTATTACCTTACAATTTTATCGATATTCTTTAGTGCAGGTCTGCATATAACCTCTACTGAGTTGTCTATAGACCGTCAGAATCTACTGCTACAAACTGATAATGCACGAACTGCCTAGGAAATTCGACGCTTCCTCAGAACCCACAGTTACTAAAAAATTTTGGATGTCGACTGCACATGAAGCGCATCCGTGCCCGCAAGGGCCTATGAGGTATTACAAACAAACAAACAAACAAACAAACAAACAAACAAACAAACAAACAAACAAACAAACAAACAAACAAACAAACAAACAAACAAACAAACAAACAAACAAACAAACAAACGAATGAATAAAATAAATTAATTAATAAATAAATGGAGCAGGAAAGAAACACCGTGTCGGGTCGAAAAAACATTGAAAATGGCACGTGTATATATCGCAAGCTGTCGAAAGCCAAGCCGAAGCGCCCGTAACTCTAGACGCCCGAAAAAAGAAGAAGGAAAAGAAAACACTCTCTCGTCTGGCGAAAGCAAAGTTTGACAAGTACACTTCATCGTCTGCTTTCGGTTGGCTGTCCAGCCACTTCCCTTTCTCCGGAGACGGTGTATACGTCACTGCCGACATCCTCAAGTCCACGAGTTCCAATGCTTTCGCGAGGCGGCATTTGTACGATCTCGCGCTCGTCTTTCCAAACCGTTCGCCCTTTAAAAAAAAAAAGGAAATCAGAGAAGGACACAACAAAACGCGAGCGTATCCAGCAAAACAAGAAAGAGAAAAAAAAAACGAAGCAGCCGCTGCTGCGCACTTGCCCGCAGGTGCGGAGTTTGACACCGCATCGCGAGGGGAAAAATGAGAGAGAGAGAGAGAGAGAGAGAGAGAGAGAAAGGCCAAGAGCAATATGGCACTGTTCACAATGTCTCCATTTTCCGAGAGCGATCTTATACATCGGGATGAAAATAACGGTCTCTCGGCGGCAGGGGCCGGGAATGCCCCGAAGTTGTGACGTAGGCGCGCGCGAAGCGACCGCGACTTCCTCTGTTACGTCGGGGTCGTTTGTTGGAAGAAAAGCTGAAGTTTGGGACGGTTGTCACAGTTCCGTTGTGGTGCGCCTTATTCGTCGCGGCTCGTAGTTGAGCTTTTGTTTGAGCGAGTTGGTCCAGTTTGGTCTAGATTGCTGGCCTCGCTTTCTAAGAAAAGGCAAGGGATGGTTGTGATTGACACTAGTTAAGGCGTCCCCGCCCGTCTCTCTGGGATATATTTGCCCTCGGCAATTGCCTGGCACCAGCCACGAAAGGTTACCATCGCGCGCCGCCGAAATAAGAAAGGAAGAAAGAGAGAGAGAGAGAGAGAGAGAGAGGTGATAGGCATGACACTGCTTTGCTATCAGCGTCGCCCCAACGGAGAGAAACTGAGTTGCGAGGCAAATAGGGAAAGTAAACATTCCACTCAGGAAGTAAACAACAATGAACCGATATTTCCGATCAAAAATTTCATTGAAAGGCAATATTCTTCCCTCTGGAACTTTCGACAGCTTGCTGTGCTGGTACGGCCTGATGTAAGCAGCATAGCCGCATAAGAGCGAGCGAGCAGGAGCAAGTGCCAGACCGCCACAATTCACTGCCCCCACGTGACAACCATCCGCGTCATGACATCGCGACCTACGCAGATCCCGAAAAACGAAGGCGAAATTAGCTGTAGGAAAGCCATTACCAAGTATTTTGATCTATTGCGCCTTTTAACCACTATCAGACCATCTTCCCTCCTCATTACATGTCCAGAAGATAACCGATGTTCATTAAGGGTTACGGACTGAATTCCAAGGGAAGGGAAGCGTAGCAGGGGGCGGCAGAAAGTTAGATGGGCGGATGAGATTAAGAAGTTTACAGGGACAACATGGCCACAATCAGCACAGGACAGGGGTAGTTGGAGAAGTATGGGAGAGGCCTTTGCCCTGCAGTGGGCGTAGCCAGGCTGATGATGATGATGATTATGATGATGATGAAACAACGCCCGGCGCACTTACTTCTTTATAATACTGCGCAGGTGCATACTGACGTAATATAATCACGTGTCGGCTTACATGGCGTTCAATTCAGACTGCACATCTTACAACATTTCCCCTCCCTTAACTCTCGTGAATATCTAATCAGCCCCACTCGACTGCGGCTTTCGACTGAAGGTTGTGCGCTATAGGCGTTCATAACTCCGACCCGCGATTTATGACCCATGCGCGTAGCAGCAAGCGACTTAAACCCGCGGAAAACGTCAGCACGGAAATTTTCGGCCATAGCAAGAGCAGCTGCGTTTCGTACTTAACTGGGAAAAAAAGATACTCTGTAGTATAAACTAATCAGAAAGAGGGAAGTGACGTCATCGGACGTGCATTAAAGAGATTGCAAAAGGTCATTTCGCTTAATTGTGAATGACCCCTCCCCCCCTTGGGAGATCCAGATAACTTCGGAACAAGAGAGAGAGAGAGAGAAAAAGAAACACCCGAAACCATGGACATTGCAATACGTAAATCAATAAAGTCCCGGACATTGTACTACATACCATGCGTTGTGTTTCAATGCACCGTTCTTCAAAACCAAGACATCTTCTCCTACATAAACATCGTCAGGGATGTGTTCCGCCTAATATTTATCGTAAGTTATTCAAGACACTGTACAGGCTTGCCATTATTTTTTCTTGCTTTCCTTTTCATTCTTTCTTTTCGCGGTTTCGAGATCCAGGACCTTCTTATAGCGCAGGAGCGCAAAACGCAACAATTAAGGTCGAAAATCTCACGCCCAGTAATAGAGCGCCACGGCCCTGATAAGAGGTCGAGTGCGCGCTCTATGCTGCCGAGAGAACGCGCTCACATCCACCGCAGAGAATGGATGCAAACGAAGGCAACGAACGAACGAAAAGCGCCGGACAGTGCTCGCATCGCTCGTGGCCAAAGCATCGCGGCCACATCGCCGCCACATCGCCGGCGGCAAACTGCGCGCGTCCATCGTCCAGACAACAATGGGACATTGTTGCGCCGTCTCGGCCCGCACGACGCGCTAGCGGCCAAGAAAAGGTCCTGGGAAGAAGACGAAGCAGGCGGCCGTGCTCCGCCGAGAACTCTCCCGGTTGATGGGAAAAAAAGAAAGAAAGAAAGAATAGTGGAGCGCGCCTGACAATGAACGCGCTTGAGCACGGGGCTGTTGGGGAGACCGCACCTGGCGCTGCTTCTTCTGGGCCTGGAACGGCGCCGGACGCAAGCGGCCGGTCGAGGACAAGGCAATGTTGCACTCTGTCGCGCACACTTGCCACCCGAGATGTGTGCAGTGCGCGGCAACGCACGTGCCTAGTGTAACGTAGATGTGCTGCTCGTGGAGGCGCGGTGGCGTGCGGAACGGCGTTGCCATGGCAATAGAGAGCAGGGAGTTTTACCGTGTCCGGTATCCCGGTATGCGCAATGGGGGTTTGCGTAATACCGGGTTAGCGGACGCTGGTAGCGACATCTCGTGACGTTTCGGCCAACCGCAGTGCTTCGAAGATACGTTTTAGTGTGTTCCTCGAGTGTTCCTGTCAAAAAAAAAAAGAAATCAGTCGCGATCTAACAGTAAATGCTAAAGAAATGCGTTAGCGTTCGTGACGACTCTTCCGAGGCTCCGCGGTACAATTTATACGACGATTTAAACCAAGTTATAAACCAAAGTGTTGTCCAGGAGCTCACTCGACACATGTTCTGTCTCTTCGAGGAGTGAAGTGCAAGTCCATCTCTTTTCAACTCCTACCACTTGACCGGATTCCCACACTTCACACACGTTTACTTTTTTGTCCACTTTGAGAGGCCTAAAGCTAACGCATTAAAGCCATTTAAGGCGGCAATGTATTCCCGATTACGTCGCCGCCGAGAATTTACACCAGTAGCGAAGTGTAGTACACTTGGTAACTGCAATAGTAACTCTGTGTTTGGTTGAGCTCTGCATCGCCAGGTGGCATCAGCAGTCCGGTCGCTCACGTTTACGCCTCCGCTCACCCGGTAATCCGCAAGCTATATGGGAATACCGGAGAGATGCACAGGAAGAGCGCCGGTGGCAACATATTGTTACACGGAGTTTAACCTGAGGACACACAGCGCTAGTACTATAATGGCCTACCTCATTCTTAACTGCTGTTGCAAAATGTTGATGGTGACGTAATCGTTAACGTGCAGTCCTTTCGTGATTTTCCTTTAGAGATAACACTCAGGCGAGACAAAAAAAAAGTCAGACACGTTGTAGTTGGACGAAGTGTCGCAAGATGTCACTACCAGTTTTGCCACTGGCGTTCATGGCTCCAGTAATCAGTCAAAGGCAGAACGGAAAATTCCTCCAGACGCGTTTGAAAGGAGATAATTTCGAATCGAAGAGCGAATATTTGATTTGTAAACCCAAGAAACATGTAGGAAAGATGAACTGTGACAAAAAGGAAATGTTAATATGTTCGGCCAATTCCGTAACGTCATTTGGAATTGCGTTCAAGTGGGCAGCTTCTGAGCAAGTAGGAAATGAAAGCCTCAGCATGCGTTTTCTTACTTACGAAACACAACACCTATTGTGTTACGCATACGACACATTAGATAGTCGGGTAAGCGCATGAAAGGACCGACTTCTGCGGAGGGTGTCTACACTGCAAATCCGAACGCTGCACGAATTTAGTCTGACCGGGGGCGAGAGAAGTTCGCGCAGCATCTTTAGGTGCAGCACTTACCAAAAAAGACCCGGCCTGTGGATCGCAAGATTAAAGGCAGGCGTCGACGGCAGCGGCA